>NW_005198017.1:235358-395436 GCF_000372725.1 Emiliania huxleyi CCMP1516 | reverse complement strand
CGTGATGGGCCCGGCCACCACCTCTGCTCGCCCAGGATCTCCACGTGCGTGCCAGTCTCGACTACAGCGTGCCCGGCGATCCTCGCCGCCGCGTCCACGCGCAGCCGTTTCCGCCGCGCCGTCTTAGACTCCGCGGCCTGCGGCAGGACGTAGTTCGGGCCGTACTCCGCGACGTTCGCGAGGGCCTCGGCCGCGCTCACCGTCTCGACCGCGGCCTCGACCGGTGGAGGGGGGGCTCGACCCGTCGTTCGACCCGTCGTTCCGTGACCTCCCGCGCCAGCCGCTCGCCAGCGAGGGGCTCCTGATGCGCCGCCCGTCGGTCGACGCCCTCGCCCCTGCGCTCAGCCAACGACGCCGTCGCTGTCCTCGCTAACCAACGTGACCGTGATTCGAGGCCGCCCATCCTCCATTGATGCCGTCCAACACCAAAGTCGTTCCCCCTCCAACACCAAAGTCGTCCCTCCCCCGTCCCCCTCGGACACGTCCCTCCCCTGTCCTCTCGACTGCTTCCCTCTTTTACATACATAAATAAATAGAGCAGTCATCTCCATGAGAGATGCAGATGGGCGACGCACGAACACAGAGCTCAGAGGCACAGTGCGCAGTGCGCACCCCGCCCCGCTCACAGGGCGTGCATCACACAGGGACTGTGTGACTCCTTTTCTGGGGTCTCTTGACAGAGGTGCGCTAGTCGCTATAACACACATGGGGACTTTGTGAAAAAAGAATTTGCGGTGCCCAGGCGCCGGCCACAGGCCTCGCCCGGCTCTCCCTTCGCGTCCGACGGCCGTCCTGCTCGGGATTTATTGATTCCATCTAAGTGCTCGCGTAGCCGCTGCAGCAGGAACTGCAGTCGCAGTCGACGTCGCAGTCTCGCTTGGCCATAGGCAGAGCCTCGCTGGGAGATGGCGGTGCGAGATTTTGGGCAGAAAGTTGACGTCTGCCGGCGCATCAAGGAGGTTCTGAAGAATTATGAGGAGGGAAGCCTCTTGAAGGAGATGGTCCAGAACGCCGATGATGCAGGAGCGTCCGTGTTCGACGTCCTCCTCGACCTCCGGACCCATGGTTCGTCAGAGCTTGCGCTTCCCGGCACGGCGGCCTTTCAGGGTCCTGCGCTCGTGACGCACAACGACGCGGTCTTCGCAGACTCCGACCTGGAGAGCATTCAGCAGATTGGCGGCTCGCAGAAGGCCGGGTCGCGGTCCACCAAGACGGGGCGCTTTGGCGTCGGCTTCTGCTCTTGCTATCACGCTACCGACCTCCCTTCCTTCCTCTCTCGAGACTTTCTCGTGGTGCTCGACCCGCACTGCGCGCACGTCTCCGACAACCGCTCCGAGCCAGGCAAGATGCTCTGCTTCCTCGAGGACCCGAAGACCGTCGCCTCGAGCCGCGACACCTTCGAGCCCTACCGCGTGTTCGGATGCAGCCTCCAGCACAGCTACCCGGGCACAATCTTCCGGCTGCCACTCCGCACCGCCGAGCAGGCGGCCGCGTCGCGCATCTCGGCGCAGCCCTTTGTCGGCGCGCCGGCGAGGGGCCTGCTGGACGCGTTTCTCGAGCTGCTCCCCGAGCTGCCCCTCTTCCTCACCCACGTGCACACCGTCACCGTCTCGGTCTGGGAGGCGGGCGCCGCGGCGCCGACCCTCCTCCGCTCCCTCTCGACACGCGACACCAAGTCGGGCGCGCCGCCGCAGCGCAGCCGCGTGCACGAGCTGGTCGCGGCGCGCAGCGATCTGCGCAGCCTGACCCCGTCGCAGAGCATCTCGCAGATCGACGTGCGCGTGAGCGACTCCGCCGCCTCACCGAGCGCCGCTCGCTGGCTCATCGTGCAAGGCATGGGCGCCGGCCGCGCCCTCGAAATCTGCCTGGACCCGGCGTGTGAGCGGTATGGCCTCACCCCCATCCCGTGGGCGGGGGTCGCTGCTCGCGTGATGCCGACTGGCCTAGCGACGGAGGGACGCCCGTACTGCCTCCTTCCCCTGCCGAGTGCGACGGGGCTGCCGGTTCACGTCAACGGTTTCTTTGAGGTCTCCTCCAACAGGCGAGACATCTGGCACGGGGACGACACGATTGGCGGCGGGCGCTTGCGCTCCGAGTGGAACATCGCCCTGCTACAGGACGTGGCGGCCCCTTGCTACGTCGAGCTCCTGCTCTACGCGCGCAGCCTGCTGCACGGCCCCGCCTTCTACGCCCTCTGGCCGTCCTCCAAGCCTGCCGAGCCGTGGGGGTCGCTCGTCGCCGCCATGTACCGCCTCGTCCTCGACCAGCCGCTGCTGCGCTGCGAGGCGGACGGCGGCAGCTGGCTCTCGGCGCGGAGCGCCATCTTCGCCGACGGCGGCGGCTTCGAGCTGCCTGACGCGGCGCGGGAGCTGCTGCTGCGGCGCGGCATGCCGCTCGCGGTGGTGCCGGCGCCGGTGCAGCGGCTGCTTGCGGAGGCGGCGGAGGCGGCGGGCCGCGCGCTCTCCGTCGCGAGCCCGGAGGCGGTCCGCGCGTGGCTGGCCGGCGACCGCCGCCTGGCGCGCGAGAGCCCGACCGAGGGCCAGCGGACGCGGCGGGAGGGCCTCGAGCTGCTCCGCCACTGCGCGAAGGGGCTGAGGGGGGAGGGGATGGCGCAGCTGCGAGGCCTGCGGCTGGTGCCGCTGCGGTCGGGAGGGTGGGCGCGCTTTGGCGACGCGTCGAGCCCGCCGCTGCTGCTGAGCGCGTCCGCCGACGACGAGGGGCTTCTCCGCCCGTACCCGGCCCTGGTGGTGGACGTGCACGCCGAGGACGGGCTGGCGTCGGAGGAGCTGCGGCTGGCGGCGGCGTCCGGGCAGACGAACGTGCGCCCCTTCTCGGCGGCGCTGCTGGTGCCGATGCTGCCGCTCATGCTCCCGTCGAGCTGGCACGGCTGCGAGCTGGTCAAGCTGGCGGCCACGCCGCCGCCCGAGGCGGAGGCGGGGGGCGACGCGGCCGGGGGAGCGGTGGGGGGCGACGCGGCCGGGGGTGCGGCGGGGCCGCCGCTCGAGTGGCTGCTCGAGCTGTGGGCGCTGCTCGGCCGGCAGCAGTCCCAGGTCGACCTGACGGGGCTGGCGGGCTGGCCGCTGCTGCCGACGCGCCGGGGCGAGGCGTACGCGCTCCCGAGCGGCGGCGCGCGCGAGACGCGCATGCTCGAGATGAGCGGGCTGAGCGACCCCCTCGCGGAGGCGCTCGAGCGGGCTGGCGTCCTCTGTGTGCACCCGGCGGCCAACCTGTCGAGGCGGGAGCTGCGCGCCTACGCGCCGCTGCCGACGGCGTGCGCCGTGCTGCGCGCGCTGCAGGCCGCGACGCGCGCCCGCCCCGGCGCGGCGCCGGCCTTCGTGGAGCTGAGCCTGGCGGAGCGGCGGGCGGTGCGCGGCTTCCTCGCCGAGCGGCGCCCCGCCGAGGAAAGCGAGCTGACCAACGCCGACCTGGTGCCTTTCCTGCGCTCGCTGCCCATCTTCGAGCTGCACCGCGCCGCGCCGCCGGACGGCGAGGCGGCACCGGCACCGGCGGGGGAGTGCGTGCCGCTGCAGCGGGGCGTGCACTGCGTGGCGCCGCCGGGCGTGCCGGAGTCGCTGCTGGCGGGCGGGCGCTTCGTGCGGAGCGGCTCCGAGAGCGAGCGCCGGCTGCTCCGCTTCTTGGGCGTCGAGCAGCCCGCCCGGAGCGCCTTCTTTCGCTCGCACGTCTTTGGCCGGCTGGCCGACCTGCCCGCCGAGGCGCGCGACGGCGCGATGGTGTCGGTGCTGCGCGAGCTGCACGCGCTCGGCTCGGAGGACGCCGGCTTCGTCGACTCGCTGCGCGAGCTGCGCTTCGTGCCTACGGCGGGCGGCTCGCTGCACCGCGCGAGCGAGCTCTTCCATCCAAAGGTGCACGCGGCGGCCGAGCTGCTCGGGGTGGAGGGGGCGTACCCGGCGGGCGTCTTCAGCGCGCCCGACCTGCTGAGCGCGCTGGAGCGGCTCGGGCTGCGCGGCGAGGTGACGCGCGGCGCGGTGGTGCAGAGCGCGCGGTCGGTGCAGGAGCTCTCCGCCAGCGACGGCGAGGCGGCGCTGCGGCGCGCGCGCGCGCTGCTCCGGTACGTCGACACCCACGCCGCGACTCTCCTCGCTCCTCGACCCACTCGCGGCAAGCAGCGCGGCAGTTTGATGTCGATGTTTGGACAGAGCGACGCCACCGCGCGAGAAGCCGACATGGAGGTGCCCCAGGCTGCTCCCCCTTCCTCCCACCTTTCTATGTCACGCGTACCAACCTGGGCCTGCGGGTTGCATAGGTGTCCACCTTTGGCGATGAGCTGTCGTCGATCTCTTGGCTCCCCGTCCTAGTGGACCCGCCAGAGAGCTACCTGCCTTGGGACGCCTCGCAAACCAGCGTGGTTGCCCGCTCCGATGCGGTGCGACCCCTCGGCGACCTCTGGCTCGCTTCGAGCTCTTCTCGCATTTTGGACGGGCAGGTCCAAGACCAAAGCTTGACCCGCGTTTTTGGATGGCACAAGCCGGTCAACCTCTATGCGCTGGTCACGCAGCTGGGAGCGCTGGGTGCCCTTGACAGTTCGAGTGAGGTGTCCTACCGCCAGACCATGGCGCTCGCCGTGCCGACCCTCTACCGATCGATTGACACCGCGCTCGCGTCTCCGGCTCCCGATGCCGCCGACGATGGCGCTTCCGAGGCTGCCCTCGAGGCGCTTCGAGAGCAGCCGTGCATTTGGGTCGGGAGCGGTTTTGTGCGGCCCGCGGTGACGGCTCTCGTGTCTCCCCTGAGCTTGCAGCCTCATCTGTACGTCGTATCTGCGGACCTGCAGAGCTTTGGATCGCTGCTTCGACGTCTGGGCGTGCGGGATCGCTTTGGGTCGAGCCAGTTGGTGCGCCTCTTGGAGGATCTGGCGTTTCGGCACGCCAGCGCGCCGCTGGACAGCGCCACCCTCGAGATGGTGCTTAGCGTGGTGCAACAGCTGGCTTCGCCCCAGCACCAGCCTCTGCCTCCGACGCAGATCTACCTCCCCGACACGGCGTGCGCGATGGTTGTGGCGCACGAGCTGCTCTTTGACGACACGCCGTGGCTGAGCGACAGCCTTGCCGGGGGGCAGCAGGCGGCGGGTGGCCAGGCCGCCTCGATTCTGAGCTCGGCGAGCAAACGGCGGCGCGTGCACCCCAGCATTGCGCACGAGACTGCGGCTCGGCTCGGCGCGCAGTCGCTCCGCCTGTGGCTCCTCGGCCGAAACGCGGACACCTTCGCTCTCGGCCAGGAGAACGTGGAGGCGTTCGGGCAGTACGAATCCCTGACGAGCAGGCTCCACAACATCCTCGAGCTGTACGCCGACGGGGTCGGCATCTTGCACGAGCTCATCCAGAACAGCGACGACGCGGGCGCCACGGAGGTCTCCTTCATCTTTGACCAGGCCCAGCACGGCGACCAGTCGCTCCTCTCGCCCTCGATGCGTGAGTGGCAGGGTCCCGCCCTCTGCGTCTTCAACAACGCCCAGTTCACGCCCCGCGACTTGCGCAACATCTGCAGCATCGGGTCAAACGCGAAGCTCGCGGCCGGAAACGCAACCGGGCGGTTCGGGCTCGGCTTCAATGCCGTGTACCACTTCACCGACGTCCCGTCCTTTATCAGCGGCTCGCACCTCGTCTTCTTCGACCCCGCCGCCCAGTTCCTTCCGGGCGCGACGGCAAACAACCCGGGGCTCAAGATCAAGTTCGCGGGCGAGTCCTTCTTGGAGCAGTTTCCGGACCAGTTCGCGCCGTACCTGCTGTGCGGCTGCGACATGGTCTCGCCGTACAACGGCACCCTCTTCCGCTTCCCGCTCCGCAACAAGCACACCGCCTCGCGCTCGCAGCTGCGCAAGGAGGAGTACTCGGAGGAGGCGATGCGCGGCCTCTTCGACTCCTTGCACGACGAGGCGTGCGAGCTCCTCCTCTTCCTCAAGAATGTGCGCACGGTCAAGGCTTTCGTGCGCCGCGAGGCCGGGGCCGAGCCCGAGCTCTTGTTCCAGGCCGAGCGCTCCACCGCTCCGGGCACGCGCAACGAGGGCGCCATCGCAAACTACATCTCGGGCCGCGGCGGCGGCGGCACCGCCTCGGTGGATGCCTTCTACGAGCGGCTGGAGAAGGCCGATGTTCGGCAGCTCCCGTTGGAGGCGATGCGCCTGACCGTGCACTTGAGACACGGGCCCGCCTCGCCCCGCGGCGACGAGGTGAGGGAGGAGGACTGGCTGGTGTGCAGCGCGCTCGGGCGCGGCGCGAGGCGCATCTGCGAGATGTGCCTCAAGCCCGAGGGCCGGCGGCTCAAGCTCATGCCTTGGGGCGGCACGGCGGCTCGACTAAGCGTCAGCAAGCGGCCCTCGAGCACTGCTGATGCGGGAGAGGCAGCGGTCGCGACAGAGTCTGCGGGTTCCACGCCCATTGCTGGTCGCGCGTACTGCTTTCTGCCCCTGCCGAGCGCGACGGGCTTGCCCGTTCACTCGAACGGGTACTTCGAGCTGTCTGCCAACCGGCGAGACATCTGGCACGGGGACGACATGGTGGGAGTGGGGCAGCTCCGCTCCGAGTGGAACATCGCCCTGCTACAGGACGTGCTCGCTCCGTGCTACGCTCAGCTCCTGCTCTACGCGCGCAGCCTGCTGCACGGCCCCGCCTTCTACGCCCTCTGGCCGTCCTCCAAGCCTGCCGAGCCGTGGGGGTCGCTCGTCGCCGCCATGTACCGCCTCGTCCTCAACCAGCCGCTGCTGCGCTGCGAGGCGGACGGCGGCAGCTGGCTCTCGGCGCGGAGCGCCATCTTCGCCGACGGCGGCGGCTTCGAGCTGCCTGACGCGGCGCGGGAGCTGCTGCTGCGGCGCGGCATGCCGCTCGCGGTGGTGCCGGCGCCGGTGCAGCGGCTGCTTGCGGAGGCGGCGGAGGCGGCGGGCCGCGCGCTCTCCGTCGCGAGCCCGGAGGCGGTCCGCGCGTGGCTGGCCGGCGACCGCCGCCTGGCGCGCGAGAGCCCGACCGAGGGCCAGCGGACGCGGCGGGAGGGCCTCGAGCTGCTCCGCCACTGCGCGAAGGGGCTGAGGGGGGAGGGGATGGCGCAGCTGCGAGGCCTGCGGCTGGTGCCGCTGCGGTCGGGAGGGTGGGCGCGCTTTGGCGACGCGTCGAGCCCGCCGCTGCTGCTGAGCGCGTCCGCCGACGACGAGGGGCTTCTCCGCCCGTACCCGGCCCTGGTGGTGGACGTGCACGCCGAGGACGGGCTGGCGTCGGAGGAGCTGCGGCTGGCGGCGGCGTCCGGGCAGACGAACGTGCGCCCCTTCTCGGCGGCGCTGCTGGTGCCGATGCTGCCGCTCATGCTCCCGTCGAGCTGGCACGGCTGCGAGCTGGTCAAGCTGGCGGCCACGCCGCCGCCCGAGGCGGAGGCGGGGGGCGACGCGGCCGGGGGAGCGGTGGGGGGCGACGCGGCCGGGGATGCGGCGGGGCCGCCGCTCGAGTGGCTGCTCGAGCTGTGGGCGCTGCTCGGCCGGCAGCAGTCCCAGGTCGACCTGACGGGGCTGGCGGGCTGGCCGCTGCTGCCGACGCGCCGGGGCGAGGCGTACGCGCTCCCGAGCGGCGGCGCGCGCGAGACGCGCATGCTCGAGATGAGCGGGCTGAGCGACCCCCTCGCGGAGGCGCTCGAGCGGGCGGGCGTCCTCTGTGTGCACCCGGCGGCCAACCTGTCGAGGCGGGAGCTGCGCGCCTACGCGCCGCTGCCGACGGCGTGCGCCGTGCTGCGCGCGCTGCAGGCCGCGACGCGCGCCCGCCCCGGCGCGGCGCCGGCCTTCGCGGAGCTGAGCCTGGCGGAGCGGCGGGCGGTGCGCGGCTTCCTCGCCGAGCGGCGCCCCGCCGAGGAAAGCGAGCTGACCAACGCCGACCTGGTGCCCTTCCTGCGCTCGCTGCCCATCTTCGAGCTGCACCGCGCCGCGCCGCCGGACGGCGAGGCGGCACCGGCACCGGCGGGGGAGTGCGTGCCGCTGCAGCGGGGCGTGCATTGCGTGGCGCCGCCGGGCGTGCCGGAGTCGCTGCTGGCGGGCGGGCGCTTCGTGCGGAGCGGCTCCGAGAGCGAGCGCCGGCTGCTCCGCTTCTTGGGCGTCGAGCAGCCCGCCCGGAGCGCCTTCTTTCGCTCGCACGTCTTTGGCCGGCTGGCCGACCTGCCCGCCGAGGCGCGCGACGGCGCGATGGTGTCGGTGCTGCGCGAGCTGCACGCGCTCGGCTCGGAGGACGCCGGTTTCGTCGACTCGCTGCGCGAGCTGCGCTTCGTGCCTACGGCGGGCGGCTCGCTGCACCGCGCGAGCGAGCTCTTCCATCCAAAGGTGCACGCGGCGGCCGAGCTGCTCGGGGTGGAGGGGGCGTACCCGGCGGGCGTCTTCAGCGCGCCCGACCTGCTGAGCGCGCTGGAGCGGCTCGGGCTGCGCGGCGAGGTGACGCGCGGCGCGGTGGTGCAGAGCGCGCGGTCGGTGCAGGAGCTCTCCGCCAGCGACGGCGAGGCGGCGCTGCGGCGCGCGCGCGCGCTGCTCCGGTACGTCGACACCCACGCCGCGGCCCTCCCTGAGGACGGCGCCTTCGCTGCTCGTTCCGACGAGGCGCCCGCCGAGAGCGTGGCGGTGTCCGACCCATTCGTCGGCCACCGCGTCTCCATCTCTGGCTTGATTGCGCGCCCGGACCTCAACGGCAAGGTTGGCCTCGTGGTCGACGCCTACGGCGAGTCGCGCTACACCGTCTACGTCGACAGCGTCGACACGCCGGAGACGATCGCCCTCCGGCCAGTCAACCTGCGCGTGCTCAACCCGAAGGCGGACGCGCCAGCGAGCGATCCGGCCTCCGCCTCACGGCGACCCGCCTACGAGGAGCTTCGTCAGGTCCAGTGGCTGCCTGTGCTGGCCGCCGCTCCGATCGAAGGCCTCCCGTGGCGGCCGCACTCGCCTTGCGTCGCTTCTCCCGACAACACACGCCCCGCCTCCGACGTGTGGCTGGTCTCCTTCTGCGCCCACCTGCTCGACGGCGAGGTCTCCTCGAGCTTCGTGCTGGAGCTCTTTGGGTGGGACAAGCCGCCACGCCCCGCCTTGCTGTGCGCTCAGCTCGCCGAGGTCGGCTCCACCTACTCTGCGGAGGTCGGCCCGGACGAGGCCGTCCTTCTGGAGCACTGCATCGGCCCGATCTACGAGCAGCTGCAGCAGATCGTCGGCGCGCCCGAGTTCAGTGGCGTCAAGGCGGCCCTGAGCCGGCGAGCCACCATCTGGACCGGGCCGGAGCGCGGTCTCTTGCCTCCCTCCCAGGTCTCCTTCGACGACGACGCCTCTCTTTGCCGGTACCTCGCAGTCGCCCCGCCTTCGCTCTCGCCCTTCCGCACGCTCCTCGTCGCCCTTGGAGTCCGCGAGTCGTCCTTTTCGGCCGACGATTTCCTCAAGGCGAACACGTGCTTTGTCCGAGACTATGGCAGCAGCGCCCCTCTGCCGGAAGCCGCGCTGCAGGAATGTGTCCTCAACCTGAGGCTCGCCTCGGCCCGGGGGCTCTCTCCGGAGACGAGCCCTGTCTTTCTCCCGGACGCGGACGGCATTCTCCGCCCTTCTCCAGAGCTGACATTTAACGATGCGCCATGGATGCCCTCTGCGGGCCAGGCCGGCACCCGGTTCGTGCACGGCTCAGTCGAGCCTGAGCTCGCAGAGCGGCTTGGCGCGCAGTCGCTGCGGCAGCTCCTCTTGCTTCGCGACAAGTTCACAGACACCTTCCCGTGCCCCTCCTCCACCCAGATCCAGGAGGCGCTCGCCGGGTTCGGGCACGAGTCGAACGTGCTGCTGGACCTGCTCGAGGTAGCCGACGTGCTTGGCGCCAAGGGAGTGCACTTTTGCTGTGACAGGCGCCTCCACCCGTCCGAGTCGCTGCTCTTCCCCACGCTCGTCGAGTTCCAAGGGCCCGCCCTCTGTGTCTTCATGCCCGGGGTGGCGCTGACCACCGAGGAGCTGTGCCTGCTCCACCAGCACAGCGCCGACCGCTGGTTCAAGCTGCGCGGCCGCACTCCGCGCTTTGGCCGGCGCTTTGCGTCCGCGTACGCGCTGGGTGAGGTGAGTGGGCTTGTGAGCGGTGGCCAGATGTTCCTCTGCGACCCCTCTGGACGCTACCTTCCGCCTGGGGCCTCGGGCAGGGCTGCCGAGGAGGCCGACACGGGCGCACCGACCTCGCTCCCTGTCGGCAGAGTGTACCCGCTCGTGCCGGGTGACCTGCCTCGGCGCTTCCCCGACCAGTTCGCGCCCTTCTCCATGTTCGGGTTCGATGCACTGTCGGGCAAGCCTCTCGACGGCACCATACTGCGCCTTCCGCTTCGGTCGGAGGCTCAGGCGGCGAGCAGCAAGCTCTCGGGAGAGGCGTGGAGCGCGACCCGCCTCCACGGCACGTTGACGGAGTTCCGCTCTCGGGCGCAGACGACGCTCATCTCCCTGGAGACGATCGAGGCGGTGTCGACCTCGGAGTGGCTCCCCGACCAGACCAGCCCGGTGCGCACGCTGATGGTGTCGCTCTCCATGCCGCAGAACGACGCGTCGCAGCGGGGCGCCGTCCTGCACGACTCGAGCTGGAAGAAGTCGGGCCTGTCGAGCCTGTTCAACCGAGGGAAGAAGGAAAGCATGCTCGTCTTCGACCTGCTGGAGGTGTTTCGCGAGCTCAAGGAGGAGCCGCTCGGTGAGCAAGCTTCGGGCGAGGAAGAGGAGTCTGCGAGGGAGACCAACCAGAGGCTTGCCGCCCACAGCTCGTCCTTCTTCTCCGCCTCCTCCTCCATGTCCTTCACGCCGCCCGTTCACCCAAGCGCGGTTGGCGGGACGTCGATCGATCACATTGACCTGGCCATCGAGGAGGGGGTTGAGGGCGGCGACGGGCTGGGCGGCGGCAAGGGCGCAGGAGCTGGCGCCCCCTCGCTGCCGCACAAGCTGGTTGCTGGCACTGAGGAGCACCGGCAGTGCAGATGGGTGGTGAGCGAGGCGCTGGCCGTCGAGGGCAGCCGCGCGCTCGCGCTCGAGCCCCAGTACGCGGCGCTCGGCAAGGTCCCGCATGCGGCGGTGGCTGCGCAGGTCGCGTGTGACGGCGCGCCTCCCACCCGCAGGGAAGGGCGCTGCTTCGGCGCCCCGCTCCCGCTCCACTCGTGCAGCGGGCTCCCAGTCTACGTGTTTGGCCAGTTCGAGCTCAGCAGTCCCGGCCGGGAGGTCCTCCTCATCCCAGATGCGGCGGACCCGCGCTCGCTCAGCGCCGTCGCGTGGAACCGCGCGCTCTTCGCGTGCGTTGCTGCCGCGTACGCCGCCCTCCTCAAGGGCCTCCCCCGCATGCTCGGCCTGCCAACCTCAACGAGCTCGCCCGGCTCGATGTACGGCTTCTGGCCGCTCTCCGCGTCCGTCGCGCACGAGGAGCTGCTCCCGCTGCTGCTCGGCCCGCTCTACCGCTCGCTCTCCACGCAGCCGCTCTTCCTCGCCATCCCGCGCGACCTCGAGGACGGCACTTCCGAGCCGGCGTCCCGGAGGCAGCGGCCCGTTCTGCGGCGGCTCGAGGACGGCGTCGTCTGCCCGCCCGCCGTGTCGGGAGAGCTCCACCAGTTTGTCCAGACGCACGGCATCTAGATGACATGCTCACCCACCCGGCCTAGATGCGATGCTCACACACCTAGATGCCATGCTCACCCACCCGGCCGGGGAGGCGGCGACGCGCGCGAGAGAGGGCACGCGCGGCGCGGCGTGGGTGGTGCGAGGAACGGGCGGTGGGCAGACCACCCTGAGGCTCCACCCGCACACGCCGCCCCCTCCCTCGTCCCTGCGCAGGCACTTCACCTCCTTTGACCTGCCCCCCTCCCTGCGAGAAGAGCTGCTCACGCTTGCCCCGCCGGGCACCCGCCCCTTCTCGCCCGCCGAGCTCCGCGCCTACCTCAAGCGCAAGCTGACCGACCCGAAAAAGCGCGAGAAGCGGCTCGCACACCGGGCGTGGGCAGGCATGCACAGCGCCGCCTTCTGCCTGGAGCTGCTCGACTTTTGCATCGGCGACCTTCAAGGCGGCGGCGCAAAGGGCGGCTTCGCCAACCTCGTCGGGCTCCTGCTCCTACCCCTGGCGTCGGGCGGGCTCGCATACGTCGGGCAGGCGAGCCGGGGCGGCGAGCCCCACGTGGTCGCCACCGTGCAGCAGCAGACCCTGCTCCCCCACCTGAGGAGCCGCTTCGTCAGCCCGGAGTGCACGGCGCACGAGACGCTCGGCGCCTACTTCTTGCACAATGACGAGTTTCTGCGCGCCGCGCGCCTGCAGAGCGTCACCCTCTCCTTCTTTGCACAGCAGCTGCAGCCACTCCAGATGCAGCCGTCCGCCACCTATCTGCACACCGTGTGGCAGACCATGGGCCGCAGTGCCGGCGGCGCGATCAAGCCGACTCCGGAGGTCGTCGAGCTCTTCGGCAGCAAGACGTTGCTGCCCCTCCGCTCCGGGCAGGTTGTCGCGGTCGGAGAGCTGTCGAGCACGCTCGCGCTGCCGGCGCCGCTGCTGCAGCTCGAGCTGGACGGGGCGGCGAGTCACTGGGCACCGCAGGCATCGCAGGCGGCGGATGCGGAGCCCGCTGCGGCGCGCCCAAGGGTCGACGAGCTGATGTCGACGCTGGCGGTGCCGGTCGTCGACACGGCCTTCGTGTGCGTCGACGAGGCGCCGCTCAAGGACCAGACCGCCGCGGCGGAGGCGCTCGCGGGCTACATCGCTGCTGACGCCACGGAGCCGCACCAGCTCGCGCCGGCGCTGGTCGACAAGCTCGGCGCGCGCGACGCTGCCCACGGAGCGCTGGAGTGGTCGCAGCTCTCTCGCGACGGGTCTCGGGCGCTCTTGGGGCTCTTTGCCGAGCACCACGTCCGCGAGGAAGCCGTCGCCATGGCTCAGGACTGGCCGCCCGCCGACCCGGACGCGTCGACCGAGGAGGCGAGGGAGGCGGCCAACGGCTCGCCGCGCCTTGTCTCTGCGGGGAGGGCGGCGGCGCTGAAGCGGATGCCCCTCTACGAGTCGGTGCAAGGGAGCCTCGTGCCGCTCGAGCCGCGGCGGTACCTGCTCCCTCAGCGGCACCCCTTCTTCACGCCGCGCACCGATGAGTTCCTCACGCCGACGGCGCCGGCGCCGGTCCTGTCGCTGCTGCGAGCGCTCGGCGTCGAGAGCCTCGAGGACGCCGACGTGTTCGAGAAGTTTCTTCTCCCGGCGTTTGGAGAGGCGTCGCTCGAGCGGCAGGAGGCGATGCGAAGGCACCTGCTCGCCAACTGGCAGAGGCTGCGGCAGCACGACGGCGTGCGCGCCGCCCTCTCCCGCACGCGGTCCGTGCGCCGCCGCCCATAGGGACGCCCCCCTGCCTTGGCTCACCACCACCGCTGCACGCCTGTAGGTTTGTGCCGACAGCCTTCGGGCTCCTCGCCCCCTCCGAGCTCCTCGACCCACGCAACAACCTTCTCAGCTACATCTTCGGCGGCGAGGACCGGTTCCCCGCGCAGCAGTGCTCGACGGAGGAGTGGCTGGCCATGCTCGGCGCCCTCGGGATGAAGACGCAGGTGGACCGAGACGCGTTCCTGCAGTGCGCGAGGAAGGTGGAGGCGCTCGGTGCATCGACGAGCGACCGCCCTCCGCCCGACGTGCGGCTCTCCCTCGACCCAACAGCCTCCTCGCACTCGTCTACCCACCCAGCTCCTCTCTCTCTGCTCGTAGGTCCTGTCTCGCGCGGGCCTCCTCGCCACGCACTTGGTGGACAACCTGACGACGCTCGCGGGCGCTCCTGCCGACGCCGCCCCAGTCTCGTCCGAGGAGCTCGTGGACGACGACGCAGCAGCCTCCCCGGCCGAAGCGGCGGCGGAAGCCGACGGGTTGAGCGCCCCCGACTTCTGCACGGCGCTGCGCGGCATCCGTTTCGTGCCGTCCCACGCGCCTGTCGCCAGCCTCGCGCCGCACGAGGGTCCGCCCACTCTCGCGTCCCTCGAGGAGTGTGCGCTCCACACGGACCGGCACCTCGTCTGGACGGTCTCTCCGCTCCTCAAGGAGGAGTGGGCGCCGCCGCGCAGCCTGTGGGCCCGGCTGGGGCTCGTCCACCCGCCGCCGTGCGACCGTGTCGTCTCGCACGCGCACAACCTCTCCCAGTTCACAGCCGACGCGTGGCCGTGGGAGGGGCAGCCACCGGAGGAGGTGTTCGGCGCACTCTGGCTCTACATCAGCCAAAACCCGTCCCTCATCGGGCCGGAGGCTCGGAAGCGCCTATGCGAGCTGCCGACGGTGCTGTGCGGCGCGGCGCTCGTCAAGCCGTCACGGATCTTCCGCTCGTGCTTCCCGTTCTGCCAGCCGCTGATGCAGCCGCTCTCCGCGGTGAGAGTACCGCCTTGCGTTGCGCCGAGCCTTGTACGCCTGTCAGCGTCGGCTGCACTCGACCGCAGGTGAGCCTCTCGCCGCCGCCCACGCCCGAGGTGCTGCTCGGCATGGGCATGGGCGAGGAGCCGCAGCTGCACGACTTTGTAGCGCTGCTGCGCGAGGTGCTGCGAGAGTACGCGTGCGTGCGGCTGAGCCCGAGCGAGCGGCGCGCTCTCCTCGGGATCCTCGAGCAGGCGAGCAGCCCGGCGTTGCATGCCACGCACCCTCGCCCCTGCACCCTCGTCACCCCACCACCCCCGCACGCTTCACGCCCCGCCCCCCCTCTCTCGCAGGCGACCGAGTGCCGCGGCTTCCGCCCGCGCGCAGACATGGCGGTGCCGACGGTCGAGGGTGGAGTCGCCCCGCTCTCCTCGTCGGTGATCAACGACGCGCCCGACTTGCTGCGGCGCGTGCGGCCCGGCTCACTGCAGGCCGCCAGCCCGGCTCTGTCTCTGGAGGTGCGTGCCGCCCTCAAGGTGCGCCGGCTGAGCGAGGCGGTCCGCGAGGAGTTGAGCCGCGAGGAGAGCGACCTCGAGCCGGTCGAGCTCGCCCGCGCCGAGGAGCTGGGCCTCCGCATCCGCGGCGCGGGCTTCGCACGCGCCGCTGCCGCCCTGCTCGCCAGCGAGGCGGCCAGGCGGGACCCCGCTCTGCAGGCTGCGCCGCAGCGGCTGCGGCCGGAGGCCATCGTCGAGGCGCTGGCACCGTACCGCGTGGTGATCGTGCCGCGCATCCAGACGCGGCTGCGCGCCGTCCCCTCCGACGAGGCGGTTGGCGTGGCGGGAGAGGGGCCCTCCTCGGCGTGGTTCATCCTGCCGGCCAGCACGATCTTCCTCGAGGCGAGGCCCCGCTGCGGCACGAGCCACGAGGAGCTGCTCTCGCTCGCCGTCCTCGCGCTGCTGCAGACGGAGCCGCCCGCCACGCTCGCGCCGCTCCTCTCCTGCGCAGCCTCGGACCTCGACGACGCCCTCAGCCTGCTGAGATACGCCCCCCCCGCCCGCTTCGAGGCGGCGGCCAGCCAGTGCACGCCCGGGACGCCCGTGAGCGCCGCAGACGAGCCGCTCCTTCAGCTCAAGCCGCTGCGGCCCCTGTTCACGGCGGAGGTTGTGGCGGTGGACGCGCCCGCGCCCGGCTCGGGCCGCGTCTACGCGCTCGTCGATGGCGTCGGCGAGAGAGGGGACGCGCGGGCGGCGGTGAACCTGCGCGTCGGCGGCGGCCAGACGCGCGCCGTCCTCCCGCTCTCCGTCTTTTCGTTCCGCTCGCTGCGGCTGCCTCTCGGCGACGCCGTCCCGCTGGCAGAGGATGCCGGCGGGCCGTCGCACGAGGCGGCGGGCGGCGAGGGCGCGCCGGCGCCCGCCGCGGCTCCCGGCTCGGGCGTCGGGCCGGGCGCGCTCGTGGCGGCCGTCGAGTCTGTGCTCGCGCAGGCGAACGTGCCGCTCGGTCTCGAGCGCAAGGAGATGCTGGCGCGCAACCTGCAGCTGCAGGAGGAGCTCAAGATGTCGCGCCGCGAGCTGCAGGGCGCCCTCCGCGAGGCCAAGGCGGCGAGCGACGAGCTCGGTGAGCTCAAGGAGAGCAACACCTGCCAGATCTGCCTCTCGCGGCGCGTGGACGCGCTGCTCGTCGGCTGCGGCCACCTGCTTTGCCGCCAGTGCGTGGCAACAATTACCGCTTCTGGCAACAACCGCTGCCCCTTCTGCCGGAGGGACTACGAGCAGGTTGCGTTGTTCTACGCCGCTTCTCCGGATGGGTCGGGCATGTAGAAGGTAGGTGATCTGGTGGGGTCGACAACGTAAAGCCGTGAAGCTAACGGCGTATACGGTTTCGTGGTTCTCGTCTTTGACTTTGTGTTGTCCGGAGAGATCGTCGTATAGGTACGGTAAGGTAAGGTAAACTTCTCCACACACACAAGGTGGTGGGGCAAGGGCGGGGGCGTCCCGCGTCCCTTCGCATTATACCCTTAGGCAGCCCTAGAGGCAGCCCTATATGAACAAGTCAAGACCGCGGCTCTACGCTCTTGTGTGTGTTGCGAAAATCATACGTAACAATCCTCTGGTAGAGATGATGTCATGCCCGCTTCCCTCTGTCATCATCTAGTTTGTCCATCACCGGCGCATCCCACCGCGCCAGCGCGACTGTGTGCGTGGGAATGGCGCAAAACTCCTCACACAGCGCGCGCAGGGCCGCCGCGCTCGGCAGCTCGCCCGAAGGGATGCCGAGCTTCTCGTGCTCTATGCCCCCGGCGATAAAGGCGACGGGCACTCCCGCGCGCACCGCGCCAGCGACGTCGTGGTGCATCGAGTCTCCGATGTGCAGCACCCGCTCCTTTGGGAGGCCGAGCCCAGCGACGCACGCCTCAAAATGCTGCGGGTGCGGCTTGCCGTAGTAGATCACGCGCCCGCCCAGCTCCTCGTAGCGCGCGGCGATGTGGCCCGGCTGGTACGTCATCGCCTTGCCGGGCTTTGGCGGCGAGACGAAGTCCGGGTTGGCGCAGATCATCGGCAGCGCGCGTGCGATAGCACGCGAGAAGAGATCCTCGAACGGCGTGACGTCGCCGCTCTGCTCGCAGTCAACGGCCAGCACGCTCGCGCCGTCGCGCACGACGTTGGTTCCGCTCGCCAGCAGAAAATCGGCCCGCTCCACATCGGCTAGGCCCACTCCCGTCCCGTCGAGGTAGTCACTCACGCCGTCACCGTCCTTCTTCGAGAGCCACACGCACGCCTTGCCGCGCCACTCGGCGCCAAGCGCGTGCCACGCCTCCTCGCCGCTCGTGGTCACGGCAGCAGCCACAAAGTGGTCCGCGGAGAAGCCGAGCTTGGGGAGCTCGCGGAGCGACCACTCCTTGCGCTTTGATGAATTTGAGAGGATGCCGAGCCTCTTTCCGGCCGCTGCGAGCCGAGCCACAAGCGCGGGTGCACCATCGAGCGCCGTCGCACCGTTGTGCATCACACCAAACTGGTCGAAGATGAAGCCGTCGTACTCGCTCGCCAGGTCGGAGAACGCGGCCAGAGAGGGCATAAGAGCGTGTCGGTGTCTACAGCGGCACCGCGCCCGGGGGGTTGGCGGGGTTGGCGAGCGACGGCCTGGGTGAGTGATTTCTTTCTTTTACTGGCGCGCACTGGCATCGCCTCGTCATATTATTAATTGGTGTATGCACATGTACGCGATTGAGAATAATCACTACGCTCTACGGAGAGAAAAAGTTCTTGTTCCTTTCGCATTTCGGGCGCGACATTTGCTGCGCCGGACGCTGCCGCTGCCTGCAGATCGCTGCCGTTTTGGGTACCGCCCGCCACTGCTGCGACGGACGGCGGCGACGGACGGCGGCGACGGCAAAGTTCGTCGGCTGGCGAGAAGCGGCCACCAGGCGCCAGCCTCGAGGCCCGCGGCCCACCGCGACCGGCGGCGCGCTAGGCGCCTCCCGTGCCACGTGCCGCCCTCGCGGCCACGTAGTCGACCAGGCTGCGGCAGCTCTCCACCTACACCGCACGACGGCCGGGTGCCACAGCGAGGCGCGAGCCGGACGCCGCGTCTCGGCGCGGCGAGCCGAGGGCGGTGCCGAGGAGGAGGCGCCGCCGGGCGGGTCGGCGCCGATGAGCACCACGGACGGCACGTGCGGCGCGAGGTAGGAGGCAACCTGCCTCGCGCGGGACGGGGGTGGCAAGTGGCGGTGGCGTAGGCGGCCAGGCCGGGCGGGAGGCGAGCGGCGGACAGGGCGCGAGACGGCCGCGCGCCTTGCGACTCGTGTCCAGGTGAGCGGCTGGCGAGAGCTGGCGACAGATGGCGGCGCGCCCGTCCTCGGTGGCGCACACCAGCGCCTTGCGACGGTCGCACGCGCCCGGCCCGAAGACGCCCGCCGCGCTCAGCGCGGCCATCACTGCCTCCTCCTGCGCGTCGCTGTCCGACTCAAGCTGCGTGACGAGGTAGATGTCGCAGGTGGCGGCTAGGGTGAGAAGCGCCGCGACGGCCGCGTCGTCAACCACCGGCGCTCCGCCGCGGAAGCTGAGCAGCACGCCGGGCGTCGAGACGCTGACGGCGCGAGCGCCGCTCGCTGCCGCGCCCGCCGACGCACCCGCCGACGGCGTCCGCCGCGCCGTGCGCGGTGGCCTCGGCCGGAGCAGCAGCCAGCACAGGAGGACAAGGACGATCGCGACGAGCGCGGGGCGGTTGGCGAGGTTGAGCAGGGCGAGCACCATGTGCCTCACTGCAAACACCGACACACCTGTCGCACTCGGCCTCGGCGCGCGACAGACAAGAATTCCAAAGAGTAGATAATTCAATGTGCTCAGCGTCATGGTTTCTCTAGCCTTCACGCGAGCCGCCTGACACCTCGTGGTGTAGAAAGAGCGATGGCCTCCACGCCAGGCCTCCGGCGCAGTCTCCGGCGCATCGACCGCGGCGCCGTCCTCGAGCTGCCTGGCGCGGGCGATGATTGCATCATCCTCGAGCTGCCGACCGCACTGGTTGAGCTTGTGTTTGCCGACCTCAGCGGCGAGGATCTCGACGCCGCCTTCCAGGCGTGTGCCACATTTGCCGTGCTCATCCGCGGCTCTGCGTCGATGATCGCGGCGGCGAGGGCCATCCACGTCGGCCTCGAAGTGAGCGAGGCGTCCTTCTCGAGCTTTGCTGCGAAGGCCAGCGTTTCGCCCGTCGCTCTGCTGATCCGGCTCGAGGCAGAGCACACGGAGGCCAACGCACTGGTGCTCTCGCTCGATGACGGCGACGCCCTAAAGCAGCTCGGTTCCATGCACTTGGTGGTGCAGGCGACGCACGCCGACGCCGTCGCAAGGCTCCTCCTTCCTCAAACCTGCCCCGAGGTCTGCTTCCACGCGCTTCAGATCCTTTGGCGCATGTTTCCTCACAAAGGGCACAGTGAGGACCTGGGCTCGAAGCACCTCGACACCGTGCTCGCCTCCCTCGCGATCCAGCGAAACGATCCCAATGTTCAGTTCGCTGGCTCTCTTTACCTTGGTGGCTTCCTGCTCCAGGATTTGATGGCGGAGCGCGGGGCCGCTTCTGACGAGCAGCATGACAAGGCCGCGGCCGCCGCCCTGCAGCAGCTGCAGTACCTCCAGGCGCACCCGGACATCTATGTGGGAGAAGATGGCCACGGGGCCTGGCTGCAAGACCTCGCATGTGCGTTCGCTGCGCTCTCTCACGCACGCCACGCGTGGATTTACAAGAACGCAATGGCGGCTCTCCTCGGCTACGCGACGAGCGAGGCTCCTGCGCCCGATGACCGCGAGGCTGCGCTCCACATTCTTCGGTTGGTGGACGAGGGGGAGGTGGACGAGGGAGGCTTCCTCAGCTCCCGCGGCTGGTTGGCCAGCCACGCGCTGCCTGCTCTCGGGGCGCTCCTCGAGGGCCCGGCAGACGAGGAGGATCAGGACAACTCGCAGCTGATGAAAATGCTGAGATACCTCCCGCGCTCGTCGGTCGCCTCGCACGCCCAAGCCCTCTTGGGGCGTCTCCGCGCGGCCAACGTCTCCGTGGCCAGCGCGGCCGGCGCCCTCCGCGGCCTCCGTCTTGTGGGCCCGCTGGCGGGGCACGGCTGGCTCGCATCGAAGGCGGGCGAGGTCGTGATCGACTTCTCCAAGCACTCGGACACCGACGTCCGCGACGCGGCCATGGACTGTTTCCTCATGATGTCGCGCGAGCCGCCCGCTGCGTTGCAGCCGCTGGCAGCCCGCCTCCTCGCACAGGCTGTGCTCAAGCCGCCAGCGGGCGTGCGAACCCGCAAGGCGAGGGAAGTGGCGCAAGTCGACGACACGCGGCGCGCCTACAGCCTGATAGTGCTAAGCGGGCTTGGCACAGACTTTCTCCTGGCGCAGGAGGCGTCGCTCGTGCCTCTTCTGGCCGACGCTTCCGCGACCGTACGCGCGGCGGCGGTGCGAGCAGTCGGCATGCTCGGCACAGACTTCCTCCTCCAGCAGGCGGCGTCGCTTGTTCCGCTTATGGCCGACGAGTCCGTGACCGTGCGTGCAGCGGCGATCCAAACGGTCGGCCGCTTCGGCCCTGGCTTGCTGGCGCATGCGCCAGCTCTGTGCGCCTGCCTCGAGGACTCGTGGGAAGCTGTGCGCATGCAGGCCCTGCTGGCAATCTGCGCCTTCATGGCTGCGTGGGACGAGCCCACTGTGGCGGCGGTCGTGCGCCGGCTCGGGGACGCCAGCGAAGAGGTCCGCCTGACGGCTGCGCAAGCCATCAGCGAGCGGGCGGGCGGCGACTTGCGCGTCGCTGATCCCGCTGGGCTCGAGCCGCACGTGGACGCCATCGCCACGCGCCTCGGCGACCAGTGCGTTCCTCGCTCCTATATCCCTACAAACACATTAGCTCGGGTCGTGACACTTGGCTCCACACACACAGGTGCGCGCTGGTGCGCATGTGGGCTCTCGAGACGATGATGGCGCTGCTGCCGCCCAGCGCGCTCGCCGCCCACACGGCCGCCATCGAGCAGTGCACGACACACGAGGACAAGGACGTGCAGGCCGTCGCCAAGCAAGTGGTCGCCACGATCGGAGGCCGCCGGTCGCCATGGCCAGCCATCGACCAGCGCGGCTCGGGGCTTGCGGATAACGACGAGCATGACGACGAGTGAGAGCGTGCCCATGACGCGGAAAACGGGCAGCTCGCGACCACTGCGCGGAGGGGCGGAGACACCGTGGGTGCGTAAGGCCATGCTTGTGGTCTATGCACTAATGGTCCGCGTCTGGACGCGTCGGGGCGTGTCTGAGCCTGAGCGCTGCACTGAGAGGGGAGGGGCGCGGGGGAGAACGAATGAGATGCGATCTGAGATGGGTGAAAACTGAAAAGGAACAGGTCCCCGCCCGTCGCGCGGCTCGCGCGGCAAAATGTAAACGAGAATGAATTAAATATATCTTATTTTTCGCCTGCTCACTTGACTCTTGAGACTTGTCAGATGATTTTAGTGTCTAGGTGCTCGCGTCACATAACATCTCCCAGGCGGCGGGGGCGCCGTATGCACTAGCTCAGTTGCCCCCCGCTTGCCGGCACAGGGCCCGCGCGCAAGCATATTGCGAGCGGGGAGGTGCGCCCACGTCCCCGTCCCGCACCAAAACGGCCGGATGGCGGTCCCGCGCGAGGAGAGATCCCCGACACGTCCATGGTACTCTCCGGGCGGCTCCCTCATCAGGCGGGGAGCTCAAACGGCTCTGGCGGCGCCGGCTCCTCCTCCTCCGCCCCCTCGCTCGCCGCGGCGAGCGCCGCCGGCAGCGGCAGCAGCTCCTCCTCCGCGTCGGGCGCCGTGTCCTTGAGCATGATGACCCCGGACGTGCGACCCTTGGCGACGGGCTCGTACCTCGACGCCGGCAGCAGCGAGCAGAAGCGCTCCTGCGAGCGAAGCACGCGCGACGGGTTCTCGAGCACCTCAAAGTCGAACTCGGCCTCGTCCGCCTTGTCGGGCTGCAGCTTGAGCACCGCCGCCACCGCCGCGGTCGAGATGTCTCCCCGCGCGTGCGCCTCCCGCACCTCGCCCACCAGCGCCTCCAGCGACGGCTTACCAGCCGCGCCTGCATCGGCGGACGTGTCCATCGCGTCGCCGGCGTCCCCCGCGCCGCCGCCCTCGCTCTTGGCGGCGACGCCCGTGAGCGAGGCGTGCAGCACGCCCGAGAGCGAGCCGCGCTTGTGCAGCTCCGTCAGCTTCGCCTGAGAGCGCGCGTGACCGGGCCGGGTCGGGGGAGAGGGGGGGGCGGGGCAGGGCGCGGCTCGGGCCCCGCACCAGCATGGCGTCGCGCGCGGCGAGGTCCGCCTTCTCCTTGGCGACCCGCTCCTCCTCGGCGCGCTCCGCCGCCTTGGCCTTCTCCGCCGCCTCGGCCTCCGCCTTCTTCGCCTTGTCGATCTTGGCGGCCTTTGCCGTCGTCGAGAGCGAGGCGGTCGCGACCGTCGACGCGACCTCCTTCTTCTCGTTAGAGGTTGGCGGCGGGTAGGCGAAGGCGGAGGGCGGCGCGCCCGACTTGAAGCGCCACTGCGGCATGCGCAGGTCGGCGTTGAGGCCGATGGCGGCGGTTGGCGTGAAGGCGAGCGAGACGAAGAGGAGGAGCGGGTGCCAAAACCAAAAGTGCGAGAAGATGCCCATGCCGACGATGGCGGGCATGATCTTGTTGCCCGTGCGCGAGGTGAGGCCGATGGTCACGTTGCGGCCGCCCGCGTCGAGGAGGCCCGTGGCGACGATGGCGCCAAACTTGGTCATCGTGTCCTCGTGCTTGTCGCCGACCACCTTGCGCAGGTCCTCGCGGTGCTTCGAGAGCTTCGAGTCCGCCTTGTGGTCTGCGCTCTGCATGAGCACCATCGACGAGGCGAGGAGCGCGCCCTGCCGCACGTAGTCGACGGGGTCGGAGAGCATGGGCGTGAGCAGCTCGAGCGCCTCCTTGGAGCCGGACCCCGCGCACGAGATGCCGACCGCGAAGGCGGAGCCGTACCGCACGTGCGGGTTGTACGACTCGGCGAGCAGCTTGACGACGCGCGGGCACTGCGCGGGCGTGTTGGCGAGCACGAAGCCGATGGCGATGACGGCGGCGCGGCGCACGTCGTCCGACACGTCCGACACGGCCACGTGCAGGCACTTTCGCAGCGCCGCGTTGGAGCCGGTCGCGGCAAACGCAAACGCGATCGTGTACATGGCGCCGTAGCGCAGGATCGGGTCCTGCCCGGGGACGGTGAGGGAGGGCGGTGAGGGGAGGGGCGGTGGGAGAGAGTGGCAAGGGGTCGTGGTCAGAGGAGAGGGGCGCTCGTGACGAGAGGCGGCGTGTGTGCGAGCGGCTCTCGCTCCTGCTCGTGCAGCAGCGTCGTCACGAGCGGGTCCGCCTCCTCCTCGCGCCCGTACATGCAGAGGGCGATGCCGATCGCGAGCCCGCGGATGATCTTCTCGTGCGCCGTGTCGTGCGCGTACCCGAGCATCTCCTCAATCGCCTGAGGCGCATGGACCCCGTGTGACGCGAGGCGGTCGCGCGGTCGCGCTGCGCGGGCGGCCCCTCGAGGCCGCGCCTTTGGCGACGCCGAGCCGAGCATGAGCAGTCCCATCGCGAGGGCGGCCGCCTCGCCCGCGACGGCCGAGTCGTTGAAGAGGACGCCCTTGAGCTCCTCGTAGAGGTCCTCGTCCTCGGAGCCCATCATCGAGATGCCGATCCCCAGCGCGCAGCCATGCTGCACGACCTCGTTGGTGCCGGCGCTGCGCAGCGCGTCGAGCAGGTAGGCGCGGATGGAGTGGCCGTGGTTCGCGTGGATGATGCCGAGTGCGAAGAGGGCGCCGCCCTCCGAGTACGGCGAGGCGGACATGCCCGCCTGCGGCAGGTACGGCGCCAGCAGCGAGAGCGCCTGCTTGACGTGGCCGCGGTGGATGACGCCGAGCGTGGCGGTCGCGGAGAACTTTGCCCAGTTGGTGGCGCGCGAGAGCCACTCGAGGTTGTCGCGGAGGAACGAGTCGGCGGTGGTGCCCGCGTTCATGAGCGAGTGCGCGAGGACGATCGCCGAGTGGCAGAGCGAGTTGCGCTGGTCGGCCGCCTTCTTCATCCCGGTCAGGATCAGGGTGTCGGTCTTGTTTGAGCGGACGAGGAACTCGAGGCTCAGCCTGCAGGCGGGGCGCGAGATATGGGGAGATATGCGGAGATATGCGGAGATATGGGGAGATATTCCGACGAGGGAGCTGGCCCAGCGGGCGGGGCGCGGGAGGGTCGCGGGCGCGGACGTGGCGTCACGGCGCGACGGCGCTGTGTGGACGCAGCGGCGAGAGCCCACAGAGCCCACAGAGCCCACAGAGCCCGCAGGGCACGCGCAGCGGGAGGCGTGGGCTGGCGCGAGGGGGGGGCCGCGGTGTGGAGAGAGGCTCGGGGCGCGCACCCGATCGACGCCTCGCCCGAGAGGATGAGCTGGAGGTTGGCGTGCGCCTTGGAGGCGGCGGGCTCGACGACCTCCGCGGGCGGCGGCGCCGCCGCCGCCGCCTCCCCCTCCGCCGCCCCCTCGGCGGCCGACGGCTCGGCCGCGGCGGGCGGCGGCGGCTTTGCCTTCGTCCGCTCGGCGACGAGCTTGAGAAAGGCCTGTGTGCAGTTGTCGACGAGGTCGAAGGAGATCTGGAAGGCGGCGAGGCGCGCCTCGGCGCTCTCGCTCTCGATGAGCTGCGACAGGATCGCGGCGACGCCCGCCGCGTCGCCCGCCTGCGCCAAGCAGCGCGCGAGGCCGAGGTACTCTGGCGCGGGCAGGCCGCGGTAGATGGTGACGAGCAGGGCGATGAGGGTGGCGCGGAAGGAGCGTGGCACGACGGCGGAGGAGAAGAGGCCGAAGCAGTACTCGAGCATCTTGATCGTCGAGGCGTCGTGCTCGAGCTCGCCCGGCTTCGCGTCGCACAGCAGGATGATCCGCTCGATGAGGTCGGTGCGGCGCGCCTCGAGCGCCAGCCCCATCACCATCTGGTACGCGCGCCGCTCGAGCGAAGACTCGACCATCCGATCGACGAGATCGATGAGCCGGCGGTCGATCGGCGCCTCTGCCGCCGTGCTCGACCCGCCCTCCTCCTGCGACCCCGTGGCCGCCTCGTACCGCTGCTGGTGCTGCTTGCAGTACTCGTCAATCGCCTTTGCGAGCAGCGTGTCGACGTACCTGCCGCGCGTCGAGAGCGGGCGGCGGAGATGGGGAGGGGCGGGGCGGCCGAGCCGAAGCGGCGGGCGGCGCCGCGCCGCCGCAGGCAGGAGAGGGGGGGGGGGGCGGGGTGCACTCGGAGCCCTCGTCAACATTGAAGAGCGTCTCGGCGCCGAGCGCAAAGACGAGCGCGTCCGCGTACTCGCCGAGGTAGTAGTACACCTTGGAGGCGACGAGCGCGGCGAGGCGCCGCTGCGGGAAGGCCTCGTCCTCGTAGAGCGCCTCGATGTCGGGAAGGGACTCGGAGATCTCGGCCCAAAAGTCGGGCACCACGCGCTCGAGCTTTTGCAGCGCGTGCACCTTGATCTGCGTCTCGCTCTCCTCGAGCATCGCGAGCAGCCCGACCGACGAGGTCAGCGGCGCGGGCGCCGGCAGCACGGCGGTCGCCATGGTCGGAGCGGCGGGTCGGCAGGGTGGGGCTGCGATGGAGAGAGCGGCGCGTCTGGGCGACGTCTTGTATTTTTTTGAGCTTAGCCTTCGGTGTTATGAAACAACGCAAGGCGGACATGGCATATCGCTCTCGGGCCCACAGACATCCCGCACACTCGCCGCACACCCGCCGCCCCCGCGCGCGCCCCACCCCGGCCGGGAGAGAGGGGAGTGACAGTTTGGGACGGCGACAGCCCGAGTATGTTGAGTCCTGGCTCAACAACGCAGGTTTCAAGAGGGGGTGGTCCGGCTCACAAGTCCGGCTCACGCGCCTCGAGCTGACCGATCTACCGCACTGAGCACTTCCGCCCCCTCGCTCCCAACCCATCCACCTCGCCCCGGGCCGCGCCGCGCTATCTCGGGCGATCTCGCGCTATCTCGGGCGATCTCGGAGCGTCGCTCGCGCGGCGTCACACCTGCTCAAAAAGGAAGGAGGTTGGAGGCAGGAGGTCACGCCCCATCCAGAGCGCCGTCGTCGCCGGGTTTTGGGCCCCCGGGTCGTCGCCCGACGGTTGCTGCGCGGGGCAGCAGACCATCGGACGGCGCGACGACGCCCCGTCCGGCACACTCCCCCCTCCACCCGGTTATTGCCGCACGAGCGCCCTCAGCGGCGGAATTTTTCCCTCGCGCTTCCTTGGGCCCCCGGCAACGCCGACGGACTTCCCGTCCCCCCACCTGCGCCGCAATCACCGCCGTGATTGTCGGCGCCGCGCCCCTTGGCGCCCGTGCATGTCCCGCGTGCCCGCCCGCCAAGGCTGGTGCCAAGGCCAACTCAACTGCCAAGGCTGGTGCCAGGGCCAAATCAACTGCCTGGCTGGTGCCAAGGCTCAAAGGCTCTCCTCTCTCTCTCTCCTCCCTCTCTCCCTCCCTCCCTCCCTCCCTCTCACCCCCCCCCTCTTCTCTCCTCTCCCCCTCCTCCTCTCTCCTCTCTCCTCCTCTCTCCTCTTCTCCCCTCTCCTCTTCTCATCCTCTCCCCTCTCCTCCTCTCCTCTCTCCCCCCCTCTCCCCCAGCAGCTTCCTCGAGGCCGAACAGGTAGATCCTCCCTGATCGCTAAGCTACCACAGGGGAAGTAGACGTCGTCCGCCGCCGCCTCCGCCGCCCGCGTGCCTCCGCCCCGCTCAGCAAAAAATCAGCATTATATCAGGAGGTGCCAAAGCCGCAGCATCTCCATGAGGTGAGCGTCGTGCGTTTTGCCGCCGCGTGCTGCCGCTGCGCCGACTGGCTCCCGGTTCGAGTCGTCCTTCGCGGAGCGAACGCGGCGATACGAGCGCACGTCGCGCGCGTGTGCGCCTGCGACAAGACGAGACGAGACGAGAAGAGAAGGAGAAGTAGACGGTTGATGCTTTTGCTGCCGCGGCCGCGCCGCGAGCTCGCGTCTGTTTTGGCGCCGACGACGCGACGCGCCCCGCTGCGTGAGATGGCGCCGCCGCGGAGTCGGCGCCGCGATCAACCGCGCGCCAGCGGCGAGCGGCGCAGCGCGGCCACCATGCGGCGCGACGTGCCCGCCGACCTTTCTTTTTAATTTTTTTTTGATATTACGGTAGGGTGGCCCGCGCCCTCCCGTCGGGGTTTCCCTCTCTTCACGCCGGAATTTTCACAGCAAAAAAGAAGTTTTCGGCGAAAATCACGACGAACGACGTCAACCCTCCCCATCTGGGCGATCTGGTGCTTGTAGGGCTTGAGAGTGGCCTGCCATGTCACAGGAAGGACTGCGGTTGCAGGAGAGTACGACCACCCATCACTTTAGTTGGTTTACTACCCCACCATCACGACGTGAGTTCTTTTTTAGTTTCCCATAAGTAGGGTAGGTAGGTAGGTAGGTAGGTAGGTAGGTAGGTACGTAGGTAGGGGCACCGCAGGTTGGCTGAGTATACTTTTCCTCTTACAGTTGCTTGGCGCGCCGACGTGCAACTTTAGTGTTTAGTATATGGAGAGTGTGGTCATAGGTCAAACGAGTAGACCCTTAGGGGACCCCTAGGCTTAAATAAAAGGGTGGGCCCTGGGGCGCCTGCGGCTTAAAGGGCTTAAAACTTGCCCGGGCAAGTTTTAACGTTTTAAGAGCTGCTGGGCCGCCAATTCTTCAAACGGTCTTAAACGCTTAAGGTCCTCCGGGCCAGTTTCGGGGGGCAAACCCTGCCCGGCCCCTAGAACCCCAGGTAAGGTCCAGGTGTGGCCTAGGGCATCAGAAGGGACCAAGAGGAGTCCAGTCTGAGCCATAGAGCCCATGTCTTTGCCCCCGAAGGTCGCGTTCAAATGCCCGGAACGGACGCTACAGTGGTGTCCGGCCGGCGCGATCACCGAGCTGTGACGCTCAGGGAAGCCTGATGAGGTGCTGGTTTCTTTGGCCAGGGCTGGCCTACGGCCCGTGCTGGATCAGCTGAGCAAGGTTTGGGGAGAATCCCCCGGACAGATCTTCAGATATTTGGACGGATGACCAAAATCACCCCGTTAGGATTCTCGCCAGCTCTGCTGAGGGGTGGCGCCGGGCTACGTACCGATCGCTCGACCTCGCAACCCCATATACACCCAGTCTACATCTACTCAAGATGCAAGTACAGGGAAGCAACATCAGCAGGCAGGAGGACGCATTTGAGTTCAAACTCCTCCAGCAATTTGGATTGATTCCACGCGCGCCTCCCGGACAGGGGTTGACCCGGAGTCCTGTGGAGGGCGGTGTGAATTACTCATGACATAATGAATACGGCTCATGGATCGATTGCCAAAATTTGGATTGCTTCTCTCTTCGTGCGTCCGCACATACAAGCGAACGCCAATGGCCTCGCTCGCCTATCAGGCAGCCGGCCTCCGCATCAATTCAGTCGCCCCGCCATCCGGTGTTCCCCGTGGTGTTCCAGTGTGGTGGGGGAGGCTCAGCGCCCACCACCGGGGATAGGTTTCGTCAGTATCGGCGTCGATCGGCGGCGCCGATACAGGGACCGAGGGAGTAGGCTAGCGCTTGTGGGCAAGAAAGACAAAGAGCGCATGACTCAATACAACTCACGTGCACGCCACCTCGTGCAAGTCTTATGGTTCGAGCAGGTGCGAAGACTGGAGGGGCCCTTTGCAGAGAGGCCAAGGCCCAAGCTAGCTAGAGTCGGTCGGCCTCTCAGTCAGGGCTATAAAAGAAAGAAAACAGACAACCCAAGGGAGGGATGGGAGGACGGCACGCCGCCACCACACAGGGATTTTAAGGAGAGGTGTGTGATGCGCTAGCCGTCGCCCACCCTTGGGCGTCTGCCTCTTCCTATCTCTTTTCGCAGTCTCTCGCCGCTTCTCGCTGCAACCTTCATGCCACCTCGCGGTCAGGGCTATAGTCAGGGCTATACCCCTGAGCACAGCACCGTGGTCAACGTCCACGTCAGCGGTCTCATGCCCGTCTTCCTGAGCGACGAGCTCAACTTCGAGTGGGATTCGCGCCTCAGCAGAGTCCTCCTACGGGAATGTACGTAAGAGCTACATACACTGAAAAAATCCGGCCCTCAGAACCCTATGTCTGAGGGAGGGTGTAGAGGATGTAGAGTGTAGAGCGCTGTAGAGCTGTAGAGATGTAGAGCGCTGTAGAGCGCTGTAGAGCTGTAGAGCTCTACATCCGCCGCGGGACGAAGTGCCTGCGTTGTAGAGCGATGTAGAGGCGCTCTACAACGTGAAATCTCTACAACAAACTCTACATCATAAACGGCGAACGAGGCACGGTCGCTCTCCGACATGAGGCGCGTTGCACTTGCCAGTGCTGCCCTGGCCTTCTGTCTGCCCGCCCAATGGGTGGGAGGTGCCTCTGCTGCTGTGGCATGCCTCACGGCTGCGACTGGCCGGCGCCTCGGTGCGTCAGCTCGGCTCGGCGTAGCGATAGTGGCCAGCGCAACTCGCCTGGACTCAACGCTCAGCCAGGAGCTCCCGCACGCGCTGGCGCGAGGCATGGCGTATGCAACGCGTCTGAATGCTCGCCTCGCCTCGCGCAAATGCGACCGTCCTCGCAGCCGACAGTCCACCGCCTGCTAAAGAAGCACAGCGATGAATGCGGCACCGGCGACGCATGGCAGGCTGGTCATGACGCAGTTATAGGGTGTTGTGTGTCGTCAGAGTGACTCTCTGTGTGTCAGGGATAGTCAGGGCCGTCCATTAGAGCTCCAGCAAGCTCGGAGACACCCCATTAGTGCGACTCGACCTCTTTGAGTCACTGCCTTCCCGACGGTTTGGCTGTAGAGCCTCTACAACAAACTCTGCAGCAAAATCGCGCTCTACATCGCTCTACAACGCAGGCACTTCGTCCCGCGGCGGATGTAGAGCTCTACAGCTCTACAGCGCTCTACATCTCTACAGCTCTACAGCGCTCTACACTCTACATCCTCTACACCCTCCCTCAGCCCTATGTGTGTGTGAGAGAGAGAGTGTGCGTGCGTGCGCAAATTTTGGCAATCGATCCATGAGCCGTATTCATTGTGTCATGAGTAATTCACACCGCCCTCCACAGGACTCCGGGTCAACCCCTGTCCGGGAGGCGCGCGTGGAATCAATCCAAATTGCTGGTGGAGTTTGAACTCAAACGCGTCTCCTGCTTGCTGATGTTGCTTCCCTGTAATTGCATCTTGAGTAGATGTAGACTGGGTGTATATGGGGTTGCGAGGTCGAGCGATCGGTACGTAGGGGATCGGTATGTGCGGACGAACGAAGAAAAAAATTTGGCACCAGCCTTGGCGGGCGGGCACGCGGGACATGCACGGGCGCCAAGGGGCGCGGCGCCGACAATCACGGCGGTGATTGCGGCGCAGGTGGGGGGACGGGAAGTCCGCCGGCGTTGCCGGGGGCCCAAGGAAGCGCGAGGGAAAAATTCCGCCGCTGAGGGCGCTCGTGCGGCAATAGCCGGGTGGAGGGGGGAGCGTGCCGGACGGGGCGTCGTCGCGCCGTCCGATGGTCTGCTGCCCCGCGCAGCAACCGTCGGGCGACGACCCGGGGGCCAAAAACCCGGCGACGACGGCGCTCTGGATGGGGCGTGACCTCCTGCCTCCAACCTCCTTCCTTTTTGAGCAGGTGTGACGCCGCGCAAGCGACGCTCCGAGATCGCCCGAGATAGCGCGGCGCGGCCCCGAGATCGCCCGAGATAGCGCGAGATCGCCCGAGATAGCGCGGCGCGGCCCCGAGATCGCCCGAGATCGCGCGAGATCGCCCGAGATCGCGCGGCGCGGCCCGGGGCGGGGTGGATGGGTTGGGAGCGAGGGGGCGGAAGTGACCAGTGCGGTAGATGGTAAGCTCGAGGCGCGTGAGCCGGACTTGGGAGCCGGACCACCCCCTCTTGTTATCTGCGTTGTTGAGCCAGGACTCAACATACTCGGGCTTTCATCCCAAACTGTCACTCCCCTTTCTCCCGGCCGAGGTGGGGCGCGCGCGGGGGCGCGGGTGTGCGGCGGGTGTGAGGGATGTCTGTGAGCCCGAGAGCGATATGCCATGTCCGCCTTGCGTTGTTTCATAACATCGAAGGCTAAGCTCAAAAACGGGTTAAAATTGGACGGACGGAAAAACACCCCCCTTTTATGCCTGACCCTGGCCATGGCCTCTCTGGGGGTGAGCTGGGCCGGCCGCCTCCGGGTCCGCCACTCGCACGGTGGGCTCGCGTCCAGGAGAGCATCCGAGACCCGCGGTTGTCCGCTCGCTGGGCGCGACCTACATGGAAATCCACTGCACACAGATCTGTGCTTTTGGCGCCTATTGCTCGCTCTCTGTGCAATCGCAACGCCAGAGGCCGTGCTTGGAGAGTGTGTCGCAGTGCTGCTACGTCAGTGGATTGAGCCGCGACGCAGGCTCCATCGGTGAGCTGCGGCGGCGCACCGGCCGCTCCATGCATGCTCTCCGGCGAGCCGTCGCAAACGCGTTTCCGTCCGCCCGTTTCATCGAGTTTGCCCGAGTGGTAAAATGCAATCGAATCTGCCCGAGTGGTCAAGTAAAACTTTGCCTTTCGAAAAGTTGCCCGAGTGGTCTGTGGGGAAAAACGAAAATCGAGACGGACTTCTTGAACGGCCGGGCAACATGTCTTCCTTACTATTATTAATTGATGCTTTTGCACGGCTGAGCCCCCCCCCCCCCCCCTCCCCCGCGCCCACTCCCTGCCCTCTCCCGCCACGCACTCCGTCAGAGCCCCCTCCCCTCTTGCACAACAGGAATTTTGACAATTAACAAGATGGTGCAGGGAAACACGAAACGAAATGATGGGCTTGCCCATCCCGGAGTGGTTCGATCCCACATGAATCCGAGACGGTGATGGGAGGCGTCTCGGCGGTCTCAGGCCCAGTGAGGTAGTGCGCCTGACTACCCCGGATCCTGCTGAACAAGCTCCTCTTGTAGCTCGATCGGTCACACCGCCATCGCCGTCGGGGACAGGGGGGACGACACTGCTTCGGCGGCGTGCACCTCGATCCTGTACCGTGTTTGTTATGACCCCCCCCAATGAACATACCAGTGAGGGAGGGCGAGACGATCGAGGGGTCCCGTACCACGCGGAATCGGCCCTATCCAGTGCTCAAGTGCTCAAGCCAAAAAATTTTGTTAGGAAGCACTTTACAGGAAAGTGCCTTGTACGATGGCGGCCGGGTTCTTACTCCAGTTCGCGTCCGCCCCCGCCGTGGTTGCACCCCGGCGGCACCCCGCCGTGGTTGGCCGCGCGTCGACGATCGGCGGCACGCCGGCTGTCACCGACCGCACTGCCGTCGGCACGCTCTCCCTCCCCTCCCTCGGCATCGGCACCATCGCGTGGAACGGCAAGACGGAGGAGGACAAGGCTCGCATCGCCGGCGTCGCTGCGGCGGCTCAGGCACGCGGCCTCGACTTCTTCGACACGGCGGAGCGGTACGGCGCATCGCCACTCTCCCTCATCCCCGCCGCACTCGCCGGGCTCGGGCTGCCCGTGGACAAGTCCTACCTCGGCGGCGACTGTGAGGTGCGGGGAGAGGCCCTGAGTGACCCTGAGTGACCTTTGCGCGGTTCGCGAGCCGTCCATCGTCCCCGCCGAGTCACAGATACCCCCCCCCCCCCCCCTGCACCGCCGCCCGCGATCCTCCCCCTCCCCCCCCCTCCCCGCCGCCTCACCCGGCCGGTCCCCTGCCCTTCTCAGTCCAACCTCGCGGAGTGGGGACGCGGCGCGACGGTGGCGACCAAGTTCACGCCGACGCCGTGGCGGCGCCAGGCGTCGGATGTCGTCGACGCGGCGCGCGGCTCGTGCGAGCGGCTCGGCGTGGACTCGATCGACCTCTACCAGCTCCACATGCCAGATATCATCCAGCCGTTCCGCGCGTTCGGTGCAAACCCGCTCCCCTCCTTCCTCCCGCGACCCCCGAACCCTCCTCCTCGGGCGAGAGCGGCGGAGTGCCAGCCCTCCGCCCCGCCGCCCAGGCGTCGTCGACCGCAAGGACGAGATCTACTGGGACGGCCTCGCCGAGGCGTACAAGAGCGGGCTCGTCAGGAATGTCGGCGTCTCCAACTACGGCGGCGCGCTGCTCGAGCGCGCGCAGGAGCACCTGGCGCGGCAAGGGGTGCCGCTCGTCTCGAACCAGATCGCCTTCAACCTGCTTTGCCGGCGCGAGGTGCGCGCCAGCCCTCGCACCGCGCCTCGGGCGGCGGCGCCTCATCCCTCACCCGCTCCCGCCACGCTTCCTGGGGCAGGGCTCTCTCGCGACGCTGGAGAAGGGCAACGAGCTCGGCGTGCGCACGCTCGCCTACTACCCGCTTGCGATGGGCCTCCTCACCGGCAAGCTGGCCGCGCGCAACTTGCGCCAGGCCGTCCTCGAGAAGCGCGTCTCGCCGCAGCGCGCGGCGGACCTCTGCCGCTACCTCGAGGGCGGCAGCGGCGGCACCGCCGGCGACATCCCGCGGAACGGCGTGCTGCCGCTGCTCGAGGCGGTGTCGGACGTGGCGGCGGCGCGGAGCAAGACGCCCGCGCAGGTGGCGCTCAACTGGGTCATGTGCAAGGGGGCCATCCCGGTGGGAGGCGCGTCGAGCGTCTCGCAGGTTGAGGACAACCTCGGCGCGCTCGGCTGGAGGCTCGAGCCGAGCGAGGTGGGCCAGCTAGACGCGGCGGCGGACGACCTGCCCTTCGACTTCAAGGGCGCCGGCTTCCAGACGACGGACTCAAAGTTCGTGGGCTACGGCTTCGAGCGTTGGGTCCTCAACTAGCGCCGCCGGCCGCCAAATCTCCGCCTCTCCCCGCCTCTGCCTCCGCCGGAGAAGGAGGAAGGGGGGGGGGGGGGGTTGGGGGGGCGGCGCGCGGCGCGATCCACCAGGGGGGGGGGAGGGCCAAAGGAGGGGTGTGTGGAGAAACCTCCCCTCGCCCCCCCTCCCCCGCCGCGCCTGATGCCATGTACGTTGTGAACCCTGCTCCCTCGTGTGTGCACTCCACTCCCCGCTTCTACCCCAGCCCAGTATGCCAGCTGCCCCCGCGCCACTAGCCGCCTCAGTGCGGCAGCACACCCGCCCGGTCTTGTCGCTCTCTTGCTCGTGCCCGTCTTACCATGTATCTCACACTTCTCGGCCCTCTCCCACTCCGCAGCGTGTCCACGTATCCCGTATCCGTCCGGATTCTTGTGAGTCCCTTGTGTCATGAGATTGTCTCTCGCATCTGGTGAGTGGGCCTGGTCCGAGGCCTTGTGTATATCGTATGTACCGAAGCCGCGTTGTCTTTTCTCTAAAACGCTGCGCGCGCAACAAAACAACAATCTCGCTGCTCGCGGTTCCTTTTTACCCATCTCACACTAGAGTGTAGAGAGGTGTCCGTTTTATTTATTTATTCGCACGTCGGTCGTCGCAGGGGCACCCAAGCTGCAGAACATGTGCGGGCCAGCGCCTATGACGCTCAAGGAGTCAGGCGCGGAGCGCCCCGCGCGCGGAGCGCGCCCCGAAGAAAATTTTGAGGGTTGTGGAGGGCTAGATGCGATTTCTATTATTAAGAGTTTGACTCACACGCTGGAACACCACACACCTAGGGGCACACCTCTGGTCCTGTCCGTCACCTCTCTCAGGACCCCTCTGCCACGGCCAGCGGTGTGCGCCGCCCGCCGGGCCGCCGGGGCCCCCGCGGGAGGTGTCAGGTGACCCAGGTGTCCGAGCTATGAATGCGACCGCCCTAATAGTTTCGAGAGGGGAGCTTAAAAAGCGGTTTTGTAGGCCGCGCGTAAAAAGCGCCCCCCGTAAGCCGTATAGCGGGGGAGAGAGCGAGAGAGAGAGACCCATTTCTTGAGGTCCGGATTCCGCACGTGTCGCGGCACCGCGCCGTGGCGCACCCGACCGCGCGGCACATGAATCATGATCTCTAATTCTCTATCTGAGATTTCTCTCTCGGAGAACTCCCTCTACATCTCTCTCTCCACTCTTGACTCGGATCCCACTCCTCACGCACGTCGACAACGCCTAGAAGCCTCTCGCAAGACAGACACAGAGCGACCCGCTCCAGAGGGGGCTCAAACGAGCACCAAGAGGCCCGCGTAAGGCGGGCCGAGTCCGTGCCCGGCTATCCTCTGATTGGCCGCCGCACACCGCCTGGACCTGCTCCAAAGCGCCCGTCCAAGTAGCCGGCTACTCCCTGCCTCCCTCCCGCCGTTGGGACACTGGCGACAGCCTCAATCACAAGCGCGTCGAAAACGACTGGCGGCTTCGTGGCGTCGCCGTGACCGGCAGCGAGCCGCCTCGCGGTGTCGCCGCCTCCGCCTTCCGACTCGCCTGCGTCGCTCACGATGCGAGGTGAGTGCAGCGAGGAGGGAGGCGGGCTCCCCCCTCCGGGGACATGTGCGGCGCACCTCATACATCTGAGCCTGCTTGAGTGCCGCCTCCTCCTCCTCCGCCGCCTTTCTGGCCGCCGCCGCTGCCTCCGCCGCCGCCTCCGCCGCCGCCAACTCCTGTGCGGGTGAGCCGCTCGTGTCGTGAGACCGTCGCTTCTGCAGCGGGACGGCCGCCTTCCGAGCTGGCTCGGACACCTCGGCGTCTTCTTTCCGCGCCTCGAGCCAGTACTTTGGCGGTGGCGCCTGCACGGGCTTCGGAAGGAGCCCCGCCTCCATGATGCCCACCGGCCCGGAGCTGCCTCCTGGGGCCGACCCCCATGGTAAGAAGCGGGCCAAGCCGCCGCCGCTGCCGCCGCTCGTCGTGCGCATTCCGCCGCCCTCGTCGTTGAGCACCATGTGCTGGCCGCCTCGTGAGAGCCTCGCAGGCGCGCCTCGCAGCCGCACGGCGAGCGCCAGCAGCAGCGCAATCGCGAGGCAGGCGCCGAGAAAGTACTTGTGCTCCTCGGCCAGCTGTGCCGCGCCCTGCACGGTGTCGTGCGTCAGCGGCAGCATGGTGCTCGACGAGCCGGGCGTCAGCGGCAGCAATGATGGCCCACCCTCCATCGGCTGGGCCAGTCGCAAGGCGACCGGGGCTGCATGAGGCGAGGCTCCATTGCACTCCCTGCCGAACAAGACCCCCTGCCAGAAGGACGGCCAGGCGAGAGGCTTGAGCAGCTTGTCGGTGAAGTCCCGCCACAGCGGGACGCAATCTGGCAGCGCGTCCGCCATTGACCTGCCAGAGACGCCTTCCGGGACGTCCGCTATAGCCGATCATCGACGATAGAAGAAAAGTCGGGCGTGAGGTGTGACGTGTGAGGCGTGCAGTGTGGTGTTCATTAGCTCCGAGTAGAGGGGGCGTCCTGCAGTTAAGGGGAAACCCGGTACGCGGGGCCAACCCTCGGAGACCCGTGTTTACTTTAAGGCCCTTGCCCTGCGAACGCGCACCCCCGGGGCTAGGGCTCTCTAGCCCGTAACCCGATGCCAATCATCCGGCCCGCTGGGTGCGCTTCTGAGCTCCCCGGCCCTGGATGTGCGGTTAATGACTGCACTCCAAGTGCTCCAAGTGCATTTGCGGTGATTCGCTCTCTCAACAAAGAAGAAAGCAGTGCTGCTGGGTGACACGGGTCGCGCCGCTGTGCAGCGAGAGCCAGGCTCGCCCGGCGAAAGTGACCAGAGAGTGCAACAAATACCAGAAAAAATCAGGGAGCCTCAGAGAGTGCCACTGCCACCACCCAGGCCGCGGGAGCCGATCGGCTGCGCCGAGGACAGCTCTCTCAGTGTGCTCCGCGGCTCACCAGTGTGCGCCGCGGCGCCGTCCAGCCACTTTGGCGGCCAGCCACCGGTCGAGTTCTTCGACTCTGGAGGACAGAAAGGTACCGTCTGAAAGGTATTTTTATGCTCTATTGACTGGCGAAAATCTCCCCCGCGATTTTTCACAGCGGGCGTGATTCACAGCCTTGTTATTCAAAGAAGAAAATATATACGTCCTATGGCGCTGTGCGCTGGTCTATGAGAGGTTGAGGTGCGAGCCCTGGAGGCCCTGGGGATGGGGGGAGACTACCCGCGGGCCTAGAAGGCCCGCGCGCAGGGGGGTGGGACATTGAGACCGGTCATGATTCACAGACCTTGTTATTGACAAGAAAATAACGTCCCATGGCGCTTTTGCGCTGGTCTATGAGAGGTTGAGGTGCGAGCCCTGGAGGCCCTGGGGATGGGGGGAGACTACCCGCGGGCCTAGAAGGCCCGCGCGCAGGGGGGTGGGACATTGAGATTGAACATTCTGTTCAGCGTGTGGACCACTTGCGGCGCGTAGCTCGGGCGTACAAGTACTCACCGGTCTCAGCGGCATTGCCAGGCCCACCTAGCACCTTATACCGCAGCGCAGCGCGAGCCTGCATGTGCTCACGCAACCCCACCTTGGAAGGCAACTCGCCGCGAGGCCAGCCCTCCTCCAGAAGGACCTGCTTGCGGCGCGCTGCCGACGAGGGGTTGAGGAGGTCGTAGTCGCCAAGGTCTTCTGCCTCCCAGCGCAGGGCGGAAGGCCCGGGCCTCCAAAAACGTCTAGCGCCTGGTGGTCGTCGTGCGAGTACCGATAGTGGGGCGGGAAGTGCGCGTCGAACCGCGCAGCAGCCTGTGGAACTCGATTGTTTTATTCCTTCTTTGCTGCTCTCCTGGATCTTTTGGAGGTCGGTGCGGCGGAGGTGGAGGTGGCGGAGGCTCGGCGAGCACGGCTGGGAGCGGTGGAGGGTTCAGGATCCGGGGGCAAGCGCGGATCTTAGAAGAGGGGGGGCTTTGGTTGGTCACGATCGGGACGGATGACACGTCTGATGCAGACATGCGGTCACCCTCGATTCCTGTTTGTTGAATGTTGAAGCCCTCTTCGATGCAGTCGCAGGAGTGATAACCCATCGAGGGTGGGAGCCGCCTGCAGCATACTGAATCCTCCACCAGTGGCGCAAGCCCGCTCGTCCCGACGCTCGAGCGACTCGTCCACCTTCTCAGCCACACCCTGCACAGCAGCATCCTCCTCCTCCTCACTATAGTTGTCCCACCCGTCGTCGGAGTCGTCGCCACGGCGCTCGAAGCGGCAGCAGAGCTTCTCTTCCTCTGCTTCCTCTGCTAGCAGCTGCGCCAGCACTGCCTCCCACTCAGGGTCGGCAGCAGAGCCAGCATCGCTTTGAGCAGAGCAGCGCATTGCCACGTCCTCGTCGCAGAGCTCCACCGGCACCGCGGCGAGAGACGTGGTGACGGTGGCGACCGACGTGCCAGTGGCGCGGCTGGCATCGCCAGCAGCGAGGCCGCCAATGGGGCGCAGCAGCGTACCGTTCGGCCATCGACATCGGACCTGTTCACAGACCTTGTTATTGACAAGAAAATACGTCCTATGGCGCTTTGCGCTATGAGAGGTTGAGGTGCGAGCCCTGGAGGCCCTGGGGATGGGGGGAGACTACCCGCGGGCCTAGAAGGCCCCGCGCGCAGGGGGGTGGGACTTCACAGCCTTGTTATTGAGAAGAAAGTACCTCCTATGGCGCTGTTCACAGCCTTGTTATTGAGAAGAAAATACGTCCTAGACGCTGTGCGCTGGTCTGTGAGAGGTTGAGGTGTTCACACCGAAGCACGAGTGTTGCAAGAGGGCCAGGCCGCTATACAACGAAATGGACGCAGCCTCAGGCCTGCTGCTGGCGGAGGCTCGCCGCGCCGCCGCGGCGGCGGAAAACGAGGGAGTGCTCACGAAGCGCATCTGCGACCAGCGCACGCTGCAGCACTGGAAGCTGTCGGCTTCGCACGCCGCCCTTATGCAGTTTGCGAACGACCTAGCCGAGGCCGTTGTCGGCCGCGCGGTGTCGGACACATGCGAGGAGCGGCCGGTGATCGGCGCGCTCCTGGCCGAGTTCGACGCGATGGCAGCGTGGATCGACGAGATCCCGCCAATCCAGCAGGCGATGCGCTATGGGAACAAAGCCTTCAAGGCGTGGCACGCGCGGATGGCGGAGCGCGCGCCGGCCCTGATGGCGGAGCTGCTGGAGCAGCGCGCGGCGCCGGAGAGCGGCGCGCCAGCAGCGCCGGCCGACGCGGCCGCGGAGCTCGCCGCCTACTTCGCCGAGGCGTTTGGGTCGCCGACCAGGTCGCCGCCCTCGCACGCGGCCCACACAGGACTGCGGCACCCCTCCTGCGGCACACGCCTCCCTACACGCGCGCCTCTGCGGAGCAGGATCGACTACGGGACGGGGCACGAGCTGCAGCTCCTCGCCTGGCTCCGCGGCCTCGAGCTGATGCAGGTGCCGCACCCTCGCCGTACCCGCGCCCTCCCCGCCCTCGCCACCGCCCTCGCTCAGCCTCCCCGCCCTCGCCACCGCCGCCGCTCGCCGCCGCCGCCGCCGCCGCCGCCGCTTCCGCTTCCGCCGCCGCTTCCGCCGCCCACCTCTGCAGCCGCGCCGCCGGCAGGTGCTCGATCCGGCAGACAGGCCCGCCGTGGTGCTGCGTGTCTTTGAGCGGTACCTGGCGCTGATGCGGCGGCTCCAGACCACGTACTGCCTCGAGCCGGCCGGCTCGCACGGCGTGTGGGGGCTCGACGACTACCAGCACCTCGTGTTTGTCTTTGGCGCGGCGCAGCTGGTCGGGCACGCGCGGATCCAGCCGTCGTCTATCCACGACGAGGAGCTGCTCGCCGAGGCGGGGGCGGACTACCTCTACCTCGCCGCCGTCGCCTTCATCCGCAAGGTCAAGAAGGGGCCCTTTGGGGAGCACTCGCCCTACCTGAACGACATCTCCGCCATCGACTCGTGGGACAAGGTGGTCAAGGGGCTGCTGCGCATGTACGAGGGCGAGGTGCTCGGCAAGCTGCCGGTCGTGCAGCACCTCCGCTTCGGCGCGCTCCTGCCATGGGCGACCCCGTACAACGACTGAGACGCCGGCGTCGGAGCTCGTCATATCTCACGCTCGGGAGACCCTCCGTGCCCCGCCTCGCCCTCCTCCGCGGGCGCGGCCTCAGGTCACCTGTGGTTGCTAACGCTCTCCCGGAGTTGCTCGTTTCGTTTTGTAACCGTTTTCTAATTGTACCAGTTTAAAGGAAAGGTTGGGGAAAACATGAAGATCATTCAAAAGGTTGGGGAAAACATGAAGATCATTCAAAAGGTTAGGCGCTGAGCCTGCGGGTGGATTGGCGTGTTGGGCTGGCGCTGGACCGCGATCAGAGCTGATACCATGTGACGGCGGAGTTGACGCCTCCGACGGTCGTAGCGGCGTGGCTGAGGGCGGCGGTGGAGGCGCCCGATAGCGCGGCGAGGATGGTCTCATGGGTCTAGCAAACCATAGACGACACCAAGAGAACGCGAGGTAAAACCCGACGGCTATGGATGGTAAAAGGCGGCGGTAAAACCCATCCATACGGGTTTCGGTGGGTTGGATGGGAGGTAGAATGTCTACCTACCGCAGGGAACATGAAGATCTTTGAATTTTTGAATGATTCAAAAATGCCGCCCACCCCCCAGATACCAGCGTGTCCCTCTCTCGCCACGGCCGTTGCCTGGAGCAAAGACACACGCAACGCCAGGCCCACATCGCAATTCGCACGCGCACGGACACATCGCGACAACTAATCGGCGTGTCCGGCGCTACAGCCTACCAGAGCGGCCCCCGCGCGCGCGCGGGCGCGCAGGGCAGTCCTCTCCACACTATGGGCTCCTACCCTGCATACGGTAGGGCCATGAGCGGCCCCGCCGCTGCCAGGCCCGCGGCCGCCGCCTTCTTGGCCTTCTGCTGCTGGCGCGAGCGGAAATTGGTGATCTCGCGCCGCGTCGTGTGGTAATCATTGCTGCACAGCATCCGCCAGAACGGGGTCGCCGGGACCGCCTTGTGGTTCTCGAGCATACCCGCCAGCATTGGGTCGCCCTTGATGCGGCTCGACTTGAGCGTGTTCTTGGCGTACTTCGGGCAGCACTGCTCGTCCTGCGGATTCCAGTCGCCTCGCTCCCGCCGCTCCCGCTGCCGCTCTGCATTCTTCCTCTGCTTCTCGGCCTCCGCTGCCGAGGTCCCCGAGCCGGGGACAGCCGCGGGGAGTTCGCCGGTGTCCTCGACCCAGCAGGCCAAGTTTGGGTTCCACACCTTTGGCCGCCCGCTCTCGTCGTTCGGCGCGCGGCCCCTCGGTCGCCGAACGGGCGGGCCGGCGGAAACCGCCGCCGCAGCGACCGCCGCGGCGACCGCTGCGACGGGGCCCGCGGCCGCCTGCACCACGGGCGCGGCCTCGGTAGCCGGCGCTACGGCCATCTGCACCACGGGTGCGGCCTCGATAACCGGCGCTGCTGTGGGGGGCGGGCCTCCCATTTGAACGTGCATTAGGGGCTGCACGGCCGCTTCCGGCTCCTCGGGTGGCGGCGACTTGCGCTTCATCGGAAGCGTGGGGATTCCGGCGTCGACGGGCGCGGAGGCGGTGGCAGCACCCGCGGAGGGATTCGCGAACCAGAGCACGTCGCCAGCCGCCTGGCCCTGGACAGCCGCCTCGCCCGCTTCCTCGCCCATAGGGGCGCCAGCGGAACGCTCCCAGAAAAGTCCTTGCGTCCGGCGGCAGTTTACTTTTTCCAATCCTCGCAAATCTGTAACAAAATCCTTCCGCGAGGAGACCGCAGCAGGGGCGTCTCAACATCTCCTTCATGACCGGTCTCAATGTCCCACCCCCCTGCGCGCGGGCCTAGGCCCGCGGGTAGTCTCCCCCCATCCCCAGGGCCTCCAGGGCTCGCACCTACCTCAACTCTCACAGACCAGCGCACAGCGCCCTGAGGTATTTTCTTCTCAGTGACAAGGCTGTGAAGCGTCACACCAATCCTCGCTACCCAACGCGGCCAAAGGATATCCTCATATCCAATTATTCGAGAACCTCGAGACGGACAGAGGCGTCGAGGGCCCCGCCCGCTCTTTCCCTCACATAGCGGCCACTCTTCGGATCGCTGGTCGAGCGAGCGACCCGGGGGATGCCCCGCGCGCCTGACCCAGGCGCGAAAACGAATCTGCGAGGCGTGGCCGCTCACATGCGGCCCGATGCGCGATGGGGAGGAGCGGGGCGGACTAGGGGATCGGCTTCTTACACAGCCCTTCCTTGCAGCGAGCCCCCCTCCAACCCACCCGCGCTAGGTCTCGGGGGACGCAGGGGTCAGCCCCGCGCGACCTCGGGAACTTGGAGCACTTGGAGTGCAGTTATCAACCTCACATCCAGGGCCGGGGAGCTCAGAAGCGCACCCAGCGGGCCGGATGATCGGCATCGGGTTACGGGCTAGAGAGCCCTAGCCCCGGGGGTGCGCGGTCGCAGGGCCATAACACGGGTCTCCGAGGGATAGCTCCGCGCTCCGGGTTTCCCCTAGCAGCAGAACGCACCCTCTACTCAGAGCTAGTAATACGAGAATACTCTCCGAGGGTTAGCCCCGCGTGCGGGAACTAGCCGGGGCAGTCGGAGAAGGGGCAACTCCGTGCACTGACGGCCGTCAGAAAACACGCCTCCGTGGCTCGGGTTACACCAATCCTCGCTACCCAACGCGGCCAAAGGATCTCCACCTAGGTAGGTAGGTAGGTAGAAAGGTGAAGAACAGCCAGGCTCGGACTGGACACCAACGCGGTATGGGTGGACGCTAGACAGATGATGACGACACGCACGAGCGACACACAGACACAAACAAGCTCACAAGACACACAGCCAGCTGGCTGCCACACACCCTGAGTTGGCGTACACATAACTCAAGGCCACATCCTCCCTGTCGCCCCCCCCAGCACTCCAAGGTGCCAAGAGAAACAAACAAGGGCACAACAAACAACAGACGACAGGAAGTGACATGTGAGGCTAGAGCAGCATGCTCCACCTCGAGAACCTCGAGAGAAGGTGTGAAGAAGTGATCTCGCCCGATTCGTCGACGTTGCCTTGTTCGAGGATTGGCGTTGGCGCCAGCGAGCGCGATGCCGCCCACCTGGCTGAGACTGGACTCCGTGCAGCAGACCATCTCGCACGACGTCGCGCTCTGCGAGGTGGCGCTTGCTGACGACACGCGCGCCGAGTCAATAGACCTGCGGGTGGATGACGACCGACTGTGTCTCCGCTGCCGGGACGACTCGGCAGCGCCGGTGGCCATCTGCTGGTCCGTGCCTGTGGTTGGGAGCAAGGCTGCCGCGCGGCTCCTGCGCTCCAAGCGCGTGCTGGCTGTCCGCGCGCCGCTGGAGCGCCCCACAGTCGAACGGACAGAGCTGATAGACGAGGGTGGCGAGGTCCCAGATGACTGCCGCCGCTTCGTGCGTGCGACGGTGCGCGCTGTCGGGCGGGGCACGCTCGTGCTGAGAATCCCCGCCTTGGTCGCCGGCTGCGAGATCGGGCAGCGGGCGTACGTGCTCGCGTCGCGGCGGAACCACTTTGCGTCACTCGCGGCGCGAAACTACGACTGGTGCGACACCTTTTCTCGCGAGGCTTCGTGCGACGGCGCGTCGACCATCGAGGTGACCCTCTCCTGCTCGGCGTGGGTGTGGGAGCCGTCGGAGGTCCACGTCACCATCGGGTCGCTCGGCGCCGGCGAGATGCCGCCGTCCATCGAGTCTGGGCACACTGCACTCGGTGCCGCGCCGTCCCCGCCAAAGCCCACCGCCTCCACCGCCTCCATCCCCGTCACCCACTCCTCTCCGCCACACCACCTCCCCGCCAGCTGCCCCCGCCCCAGCTCGCCCCCCGGTCCTGCGCTCCTCTGGCCAAGCGCCCCTCGGGAGTCGCTCACCTGTCAAACCGCACGGGATAGGCTGCACCTTTCGCATGCTCCGCGGCAACGAACCGCCGCCGCCCCCGCCCGGCGCCGCCGCCGCGGCGCCGCCCGAGCAGACGCCGATCATCGTGCGGGCGCCGCGCGACTTGGAGAAGGGGGAGAGCCTCACCTTTGAGCACGCTGGCCGCCGGCGCCCAAGCCCAGATGCAACAGAGACTAGCAGCGCGAGGGAGCCTTCCCGATGCTCTCACCGCTGCGCCACTCGCTCGAGCATGCGAGATTAATGAATTAATGAATTCATGCCACTCGCTCGAGCATGCACGGTTCGCGGTGTGCACACGGGCGCCGAGTCCAGTGCACGATCCTTTGGTCGCACCCGTCTCCTAGGTTTTTCTTCTCTACCTCTAGGTACACTACGCGGCTGCCGACGCCGGCAAAGGCAGGGCAGGCGATCCGCACTTCGGTGCCCGCGCCGCCCAGGCCGCCGCAGCCGCCGCCGCCGCCGCCCGAGCCGCTGCCGGCGTCACGGTGCGCAGCGTTTCCCCGCTCTCGCTCCGCGGACGGTTTCGCGCGCCCGCCCGACCGCTTGTGGCCCCTTGACCGCCCCTCCGCCGCCTTGCCGCCCGCAGGCCGGTGACTTGCCGCCTCGTCGCCGAGCGGACTGAGCTCGAGAGTGCGCCGCTCCGCCGTGCATGCAAGCGGTACGACGCCGCCTTCTGCGGCGTCGACGGCGCGGCCCTCTCGCAGCAGTACGTCAAAGGTCGGCCGCCGCCGCCGCGATGGACATCGTTGATGGATGCCGGCGCGCCGCGCCCCGTCTGACAAGCCGGCCGGCTCTGCTGTGAACGGCGCGCTTTCACGCGCGTGGCTGTGAATAGGCACACCGCCCGTCGAGGACCACAACTTTGTCTCGCTCACGTACGGCGAGGCGGAGTTCGTGCCGCTCCGAAAGCTGCTGCGCGCCGTCGGAGGTGTGCGAGACGGCGCGACGTTCGTCGATCTGGGCTCGGGGTGCGCCGCCGGCGCTTCGCTCCGCCCCGCCCCTCCCGCCACCCTCTCCACGCCTGCCCGGTGCTGGCCGCGCGCAGGTGCGGCCGCGTTGTGCTCGGCGCTGCGCTCGCCTTCCCTGCCGCAAAGCTCGTCGTCGGCGTCGAGCTCGTGCCTCAGCTGCACGACGCCGCCCTCTCCGCGCACGCGCTGCTGCTCGACTTCCTCTCGGGCCCCGCCGACGGCTGCTTCGGCCTGCAGTCCTGCGACCTCAACGACGCGGCGGCGCCGGCTCATGGCGGCTGCGCCGGTGCTAGCACCGCCAGCGGTGGCAGCACCGGCGCCGGCGGAAACGGCAGCGCCACTGGCAGCACCGCGGGCGGGAGCAACAGCAGTAGCGGCGGCGGCGTCAGCACCGGCCGTGCTGAGGGGGCCGACGGCCTTGCTGGTGGCGGCAGCAGTTGCTCCGGGAACGGCGTCGCGGGGGCTTCTCCCGCGCTTGGCGGGGGCAGCGGTGCCGTTCGCGCGCCGCCGCCAGGCAGCATCGCTCCGGTCAGTTCCCTCCCTGCGCGGCGTCACAACTCTTGCGGCTACCGATCGGGGACTCTTCGCGGACTCTTCGCGTAGGTGAGGCTGTTGTGCGGCGACTTTTTGCAGACTGTGGGTGAGCGGCCGGCGGTCGGTCTGCCGCGCCATGCATTTCTCGCGCCTCACCCCCCTGCGTTGCGTGCTTCGGCGCAGGCGAGTGGTCGTCGGCAGATGTGCTGCTCGCCACTTCCCTCTGCTTCCCGCCGGAGCTCGTCTCAGAGCTGGAGCAGGTGTAGCACAACCCCCCCCCCCCCCCCTCGCACGCACGCACGCACGCACGCACGCACGCGCACACGCACGCACACACACACACACACACACACACACACACACACACACACACACACACACACACACACACACACACACACACACACACACACTGGCCCAGACTCTCGACCCGCGCTCCGCGTAGGCCGCGACCGCGCTCCGGCAGGGCGCGCGAGTAATCTGCATGCAGCCCTGCTTTGGTTCGGGCGCCTTCCGTCCGTGCTCCGTGGTGGCGCCGCTGCCGCCGCCGGAGCCGCCCCACAAGGTCGTGATGGAGATGTCGTTCGGCAGCGCTCTCTCACCGCACCAGCCGCCGCCCCCGCGCACTCTCGTAACAGAGGTCTCACCTGCGAGTAGGAGACGCGTCCTTCTACTTGTTTGAGCGACTGCCGGGATGACAGCTGTGACGAGTCCGTGACCGCCGAGCTGCGTCCCGTTCGGGGAGGTATCTGCTCTCAGGGCAGCGGGTAGAGAAAGGGGGGCTTGGGCGTGCGGCATGAGCACAGCTTCGGTGAGCAAGTGCGGATGCCGATGTGTATGCGAGAGCGGGGGATGACATATGCAGATAGTGATAGATGGTTTGCCATTGACCACTTGTTTAGATACAGGTTGTCTCTGCGCAGAGTCTGGACACGAACCGACAAACGTGAAACGAACCAGAATTCCCTTTTTCATCAATATGGTACGGTGGTGATGCCTTACGCTTCCGCAGGTACAATGTCAAGGCTCATGAGGCGCTCACCGTCGCGCGGCGGCGGCTCAAACGACCGTTCCCACCAGCCCTCTGGCAGCGCACGTAACGCGTCGTCGTCAAAGGCGTGCAGCGAGGTGTTGTTGAAGGCGTTTGCGAAGAGCGGTTCGCCGCTGCCGCCGCCGCGGCTCGTTGCTGCCGAACCGGCGGGCACGCCAATCGGCGACTCTGATGCGAGAGGCAGCGCACGGAAGAGGGGGCTCCAAGCGGCGGCGCGTTCGGCGCCAGGGTCTCCGCTCAGCGCGGCGAACGAGTTGCCGAGGACGAGCATCGAGGCGAGGGAGGCGGGCCGCCAGTTGTGCTGGACGAGGTTCGAGTAGAGCGCTCTCCCGCAGTGAGGCATGAAGAAGAGGACCGAGCCGCCACCGGGCGCCGGGGAGGAGTGGCGCCCCTCGCTGTTGCGCGTAAGCACCGCGCAGCCCCGGGAGCGGAGGAACGCAATCTCTAGCTCGTCGAAGCACGGGTCAAACGCGCAGAACGGCGTCTCCGCCTCGTCGCCGCCAGTGCAATGTTCCGCCCGTCCGTCCGCCTCCCCCAGGAGCTCCTCTCGCAGCAGAAGCGCCAGTGCCACCTGGTAGCGCGGCGCGGTGGCCGTGCCGAAGCTTCCCAGCCCGAGGCAGATGATGGCCTCGACAGGCGGTCGCTCACACGCTGGGTGTGCCAAGCCGCGAAGCACGGCACGCAGCCGTCGCGCCAGCGCGGAGGCACGGAGCTCGTCGACGGCCGCATCCACTCGCACTCCCAAGGACATGAGGCCAGCCACCCTGCCCGCGGCATCTCTCCTCAGCGGCTCAGACGGAGCCGCTGCCGCATGCATCGCCACGCGCTTGGGCGGAGCTGGCCGCCGGCGAGAGCCGCGGCCGGAGATAATGGTGAAACCCCCTTCCTCCATCACTTCCGCGTGACGCGTGCCTGACATTTTCGGCCTTGTGGCGCTCGCAAGTGCTGCAATACGCGCGGCGGAACAAATAATATTCTTTTTTGACCTTTCTACGTAGGTGTCCGAGGAGGCCACCGGCCAAAAGCGCATGTCTTGAAGGTCCGATACTGGAAGCCCATATAGGCACCTTACACTCCCCCGCAGTATCGCACCTCTTGATTATCGTGTAAATTCCTGTGTGGTGGCGGCGTGCCGTCCTCCCATCCGCATCCCTACCTTGGGTTGTCCGTTTTCTTTCTTTTCTACCTACTTTCCGACAGCCAGAGCGCACGGAACTCCCTGGCACAACTCCCGTGCGGCCCGGTGTTGCTGTTCGACAAGAAAATAATTCCCGAGGGTGTTGTGAGTAGTGTGTTAGTCGTGACGTTTTCTTCCCGTGTGTTTTCTTCCAACAAAAGTGAAGAAGAGTTCTTATAGTGAAAAGAAACCCAGAGTACATCATGCTCCCCTCCACCCCGCCGCTCGTTGCCCCGCTTAGAGCCCTCCTTGCCCACGTAGATGTTAAACTGTAAATCAACCTCAGAAGCAGCCGCACTTGTTGCCCAAGTGGCAGCAGCCCGGCTTTTCGCCCGCCTCGAACCCGACGACTGACAGCTTCACCGTGACGCCCTCAGCAAACTTTAATTCTATCAACCCCTTGGTGGTGCTCGCAGTGATCATCTCGTAGAAGTTGATCTTGACCGATTTCGTGCCTGCCAATTTTGAGCCCGCGCCCGCCCACATGCCCTTCCACGTCTTGACCTTGACCGTTGCCTCGACCTGATAGGTGGGGTCAAAGACAAACTCCCGTGTCGACCCGAAGAGCTGCTCGGCCGGGACCCTTCCCGTGCACTGGTCCATCAAGACCGCCGCTGTCTCCACCTTTTGCCCGCCAAAGTCCACCCTCACGTAGACCTTGAGCGCGTCCGCGCTGCTGGTCTGCCCCAAAAAGGTTCCCACCTGGGTGGGCGACATCTTTTTCTTGTCGTACGGGTTCTTCTTCGCGGCGACTTTGTCGAACGGGTCCGTAATCAGCAGCTCCTCGACCCTCAGGGTGACGTCGGGCTCGTCCGCAACGTGCATGATCACAGAGAAGTGGGCGGCGGCCTGCTCATTGATCGTGCGGTGGCCGGCGCCCTTGACCTCGATGATGTTGACCTGACACCCGTCCTTCGCCCACTTCTCGGGTGAGCGATTGCTCCAGTACGGGACAGTGCCGTCGCCCGACCGAAACAGCTCACCAAACTTCTTGCCCTCCGTATCGCTCGCCTGGGGGCACTCGCCGGGCACCTCTCGCACTGTCCCCTTGACAATCTTGTACCCCGGTGTGTGCATCTCCGCCTCGTGGTCCTCCTCGAAGTAGTTGAGGCGCTGGCCCGCCTCCCAAACCGCGTCCTTCCTCGTCATCACGAGACCGATGTCGGTGTCCACCTCGCAGCCGTAGATGGGCAGCACGAGCTTGAGGGCTGGCGCCAGCCCATCGGCCGTCTTTCTGAAGATCAGGTCCTTTGCGCACAGGTCCGTCAGCTGCGCGTGGAGGGCGGGCAGCTCCTCCAAGGCGAGCATGTCGCCAAAGGAGCGGGCGTCGTACTCGTGCTTGCCGCTCGGCACCCACTCTGTGATCCCCGCCTCCTTCAGAAGCTGCTGCTTCTCCTCCGACGTGCCCTCGTCGCCTGAGCCGCCCAAGCCCGTGCACCAGCTGCTGTGCGTCGCAAAGCTGTACGAGGCGCTCATCTCGTAAAACTTGGGGACTGGCGCATTCGAGGGGATCCACTTGACGCGCATCTTGAGCTTGACCGAGTCGCCCACCGCCACGCCGTCGAGCAACGACCACGAGCCGGGGGCTGAGTACAGCTTAACCGAGTCGTCGAGGGCGCCCACGCTGATCGCCGTGACGCCGCCTTCCGGCGTGTTGGAGAAGGCGAGGTGCGTCTCGGCAAAGACGTGGTCCCTGAGCCCGGTGAGGCCCCGCTTCTGGAGGAACTTGATGTGCAGCGTCCGGTTCTCGGCATCGTCCGGTCCCTCCTCCCAGGAGAACTGAAATATGTTGCCGAAGGTCGGAGTCGGGCCCTTTTTCGTGGAGGACTTGAGTACGACCGACTTTCCGGCCACCTCCAACTTGACATAGGTGTCGCCTGTGACGCTCTCGTCGTACGTGGCGCTGAGCAGCTCGATGTGGAAGGCGCCTTGCTTGCGCGTGAAGAAGTAGTGTGAGCCTGCGGTGTACATGAGATTCTTACCCGACCCCCACAGCGAGCAGATGGAGGCCATCGAGCGAATCATCGCCAGGCCGTCGGCGGCGTTCAGCACCGCCGGACACAAGCCCATGACGGTGCCGGGGAAGATGTGCTGGATCGAGCCGCTCGCCGCCCCTAGATTCGGCGACGCGATGGGCACAAACGAGTGAATATACTCGTCGAGCCACTGCTTGCCGCCCTTGCTCTTGCCGAACGATGAGTCGGTCATCCAGTGAAAAAAGTACAGCGCGATGCGCCCGCCCATCGAGTGGCTCATCACGACGCACTTCTGGCCGTTGCTCTTTACCATACTCTCGATGCCGTCCACCATCCGCGAAAAGTACTTGTCGCGCGCTTCCAGCTTGGAGAGTGCCGCGCGCCAGTCGTACGGGAATGCGCGGATGTTCTTGCCCGGCTCGTACCCAAACTCGACCAACGGCGCCAGGATCGGCCCCATCAGGGCCGACACGTCCTTGATGATCGGCAAGTCCGACATGGCCATGATAGTGTCCAGGCTGTTTGGCTCCTCGACAGGCCGCACCTTGATACCGCTCGGGTCTTTCCAGCCGTCAACCATCTCCATGTGCTGCGCGTACACGGCCTGCGCATAGACAGTGTACTCGCTGATTCCGCCTTGGTCAAACTGCTCCTCCGTCGCCGCCTGGATGAGTTGTCCTTTCACCGGCTCGAGCAAGCTGAGCATGGCATCATCGGTCGCCCCGCTCGACTCGATCTGCTTTAGGCAGCTCTGCACGTCCGCGTCCTTCTTTAGGCTGTCGTGTGCCTCGATGAAGCCTCGCAGCTCGTCTTGCGTCAAGACGTTGTCCTCCGTCTGGTCGAGGATGTCCTTCATCTTGCTCTTCCACGCGGAGCCGGTGTACATGCTGAACTGGTTCGTGAGAAATCCCTCGGTCACCATAGGCAGGTCCAGCACCACCTTCCCTCCCACCCACTTGGGCCGGAGGGTGGACTCCAGCACCTCTAGCTGGCAGCCGCCCATCGAGTTGATGCATGCGATAGGCATCTTTGGCCTGAATCCCATCTGCTTGAGGCACTTTGCCGGGTTCGTCTTGTCGGCCAGCCAGTCGGGAAGGTAAGACTCCGAGCTCTTGGAGAAGATGTTGACTCGGTCGAGCATGGTGTTGCCGATCTGGGACATGCTCATGATCTCGGGCAGAAAGCCGATTTGCTGGTTTGGGTCTTGTCCGCTGCCGAGCATATTCGTCTCCTTTTTGTCTGTTGACATCATGAGGGTCAGCTTGTTCGTCGACTCGCCAACTTCCGACGAGGGTGCGAAGAGGTTTGCCTGCCCCTCAACTCCCAACTCCTCTTCGTCGCTGCTGTCCACCGTCGTCGCGGCAGCCGCCGCAACCACCCCGCGACTCAGCGACCGCCCCGCTGTCTTAGCCTGAGCTTCAACATATTTTCTGGGCTTGTAGCTGTTCCGATCCCATAATTTTTTCAAGTGAGCTTGAGTTGGATATGGTTTGTCTGGCCCCTTCGTTGCCATGTGCGAAGGGGCGGCTCCCGCCGTTAGACCCCGAGATGCAGAGTTTGGCTTCGGCCGACGGACGACAGGCTAATTTTTCAGGAAGTGTGGAACGAAACGAAAAAAAGAACATATCGAGGCTCTCGCAACACTAGGCGCGGGACTGGCGCGCACTGGCACTACCACAGGTACACCGAAAAAAGAAGCGCAGCTCATAACCGCATGGTACACGCTATAGAGTACGCTAAAGATGATCACGGGCCCTCACGCGGAGGGGGAGCCCCGGGTACTCTTTAGCTGTATTCGTCTAGGCAGGGGTTTGAGCACAACCTCGAACGAAGGGCCGACTTCACGAGACGACTATGATTATGTATATCGCACACCGACTCACTACGTGATCATCGCGCGCTACATATCGAAGAGGGCCGCCCGGAACGCTTTGTTGTCGGCGAGCTGCTTGCCAATCTGCACCCGCTTCCGCAGTAGCAGAGACGGCTCCGGTGGGTTTGGTATCCGAGCAATGACTTGCGCAATGAGTGTAGAGAACGCGTCGGCAACCTTCAGATTTTCGGTTGCGGTGGTCTCGAAGTACGGGCAGCCGATCTGCTGCGCAATCAGGTTCGCCTCTGCCGAAGACACCTCTTCCGTCTTGTCAGACTTGTTGCCGATGAGCACTTTTGGCAGATCGGGGCTGGATGAGTCTGCCGCCTGTGGCAAGATGGCATCCTGAGCGGTGCTAAGCGTTCCCTCGTCCGCGCGATACTAACGGGGTCGATCTATGCAGCTCGACGAGTGGGGTACTGCACCTTGAGCCAGAGGGAGACTCGGTCAAAGGTCGCTCGGCGTGAGCGATCAAAGACAAGCACCAGCCCCGCGGCCATCGCGACGTACCGCGGCGCCATCTCCATGTATCGTGGCGCGCCCGGCACTTCCCACATCAGTATCTGGTATCGGGCCCCGCGTGACTCGTATGTGTGCGCCCTGGTCCGAATGCCGTGGTCAGCGAGGCTGTCACCCGAATCCAGCTCGCGCGGCGGGTCAGGGAGCGTGCATGCGACCAGCTGACTCTTGCCCACGCCCGTCTCGCCGAGCACGCAGAGGGAAAAAGAGAAGTGGAAGGAGTCCGACCCAATGCCGGGCATACGGCTCAATCGGGCGGGCGCGAGCCGTAACGACCAATCTTCGTGCCACAAAAAAAGCCGCTCGTGGGGCTCGCTGGGTGCGCTTCTTAGCTCCCTGGCCCTGGATGTGATGAGGTTGCCGACTGCACTCCAAGTGCTCCAAGTGTCCAACCCTGTGCCAAGCCCTCTCCGCGCCGAAATGGCCGATGCGCCCCCTGCCCCTCCCCCTCGCCTGCAAACCCCTGCAAAGGTGGCGCGACGTGGCTGTCCGCCTCCACACTAGCTTGGGATCTCAGGATTCACATCGGTGTTTCCAGCGCCTGCTGTTGACAAGTGGGGAGCACAGACGGCTTCGACGAAGCTGCCCCCAGCAGGCGTCTTGACGGGTGTCCGAAAAAGGGAAAAACACTCTTCCCTACAAAGAGGCCAACGCGCAAACGGACCCGAGAATTATTCTTTGTTTAACCGCGCTCCAACACTCGCGCAACAAATTTGCTCATCAGTGGGTCGAGCGCCGTGCCCTCGCCTGCGAGATGGCGGCGGCAAGCCTCCTCGATGGGCGTGAGGTCCAAATCCGCAGCTGTGGCCAGGCGTCTTGAGGCGATCAGCTCTAGCAGCGCCCGGCCCCGCCGCCCGCCGCCCGCGCAGCGCTCCAGGAAGCGCACATTCGCTCGCAAGTATGGCCGCCGGAAGGCGCGACAAGAGGAGCAGACGAAACGCGGGTCGATGGCGTGCATCTGTCTGGTGCAGAGCGCCCGCGTCCGCAGCGGCGCACGCAAATCAACAAAGCCGGCGAGCACGAATCGCGTGCCCCCCGTGACGGCCGCAGCCGCATGGCGCTGCGCGCCCACGAAGGTGAGACAGCACCCCGCGGGGACGCAGATGGGTGGGGCGTCTCGGAGGCACGTCCCGCCACCCTCAAAGGAGGCTGTGCTGTTGAGCGCAACCACGAAGGAGAACCAGTTCGAGTCTCGGTGGGAAGGGAGCGCCCGCTGGTGCCCAGCCAGCGCCGAGTAGCGCACGAGGAAAATCTCGCGGAGCACCAGGTACTCCCGAGCCACGGCGTACAGGCTTGAGATGTCTTGCAGGATCGTCTCGATCGCACCTGTGCACGCGGGCCGGTGGCGGCGAGGCAGGCGGGTGGCGGCGAGGCAGGGTGCGAGTCAGGGGGCCGTGGGAAGAGGAGGGTGGGTGGGTGGAGGAGGCGCTCGGGCAGGGGAGGGTCCGGTCGCACCGGACGCGTCCAGAGCGGCCTCGAGTCTCTCGAGCCAGCCACCATTTGGACCGTCCTCCCCGCCGCAGGCCCGCCCTGCACAAGCCTCTCGCCCAGCGTCCAGGCCCTCCACGCCGTCCAGCTCGAGATCGGTCGTCGCAGCGAGCTCATGCCGGTCGGTGCGCCACGGCACGCCCGCCGCACTCGCCCGCTCCACCACCTCGCCGCACAGCTGCTCGGTCAGGAGGCCGTCGCGGATGCCGATCCGTTCGAAGCGCGCGGCGGCGCCCCCGCGCCGCGTGGGCACCCGTACCTCGAGGCCCCTGCGCCGCTCGAGGAGCGAGTAGTGGTCGTCGGGCCTCCTCGAGAGGGGGGCGAGGAGGAGCGCTCTCCTCGCGGCCAGCACCAGCCACCGCCAGAGTGGGAGGAGGCAGCACGCCCACGCCGAGGCGCGCTCACGCCCACGCCGAGGCGCGCCCACGCCCACGCCGAACGCGCACGCGACAGTCGCTGAGAGGAGAGAGGCCACTCGCTTGCGGAGTGGAGGCGCGGCGGCCACCAGGACGCCCGAGCGGGAGAGGTGGTACCGGCCCCGGAGCCGGTCGAGCAGCGTGCCTGGCTGCTCGAACCCAGCCCCTCGCCAGTCGCCCGCGGCCCAGCTGGCGCGGAACGACGCGTAGAAGAGGATGCGCCGCGCGCCGCGCTTGCCGACGTGTGCGCCGCCGCAGTGCAGCGTCCTCGCGTCGAAGAGCAGCGCGTCGCCACAGCGGAGCAGCGGGATGCCTGCTCACGCCTCTCGTGGTGAAGAGAGGCCCCATTCACACCGCGTCGCCGCAGCGCAGCAGCGGGGATGCGTGTCGACGAGCTCTCCAGCGCCGCTGCAATCTCGTCGTCGTCCGTCGGGTCGCGGCCCCACGAGGCGGACCGCTCCCTCTCCGTGTGCGTGCGAGGCAGGAAGTGGGTCGGCCCCATCGACAGGTCCACGTCCTGCAGCGCGAGCATGCACGTCGCCACAGAAATGCTCCGCGAGTAGGGTGTGTCCGGATGCACCGGCTGGCGTGGCGCTCCCGCATCCGCCACGAGGGCGCCGAGCTCAAAGAGCTGCGCGCCGCGACCCAGCGCCGCGACGAGCGCGGGCCCGAGCGCGTCCAGAAGCTGCCGCAGCGCCTCGGCGACGGGGTGCTCGGACAGGTCGAGCTTTAGGTCCCAACGGTTGCGGCGGCACATGATCTGGCCGAGGAGCGGCTCTCCATCGGGAGGAGTCGCGCCGCAGACGTCTGAGAGCCGCGAGTCGACGTGCTGGCGCAGGCGCGCGGCGGCAGATTGCAGCACCACAGCGTCGACAACAGCAAGGCCGTCCCTCACCAGCGCCGCCGCCGCATCCCGGGGCGACACTGAGGCGCCGCCCTCAAAGGCGTGGACGAGGAGCGATGCCTCGGCCTCGGCGACTGCAGCCTCGTTGCCGAAGTTCTGCCTGCGGTGGTCGAGGATGAGGGAAGGCGAGGACGTCATCAAGTCTGTCCGCCACGTGGACGGCTGGAGGAGCGTGTTGGCGAGACGTGAGTGTGGCGGAGGTCGTCATCGGGGGGGGGGGGGGGGGGTTCGGCCTGTGGCCGTAAGAATAACGCAGGTCCAAGTGCTCCAAGTGCTCCAAGTGCAGGCACTCAGCTGGGAAGAGGACCGCCGCAAGCGGCGTGGCGTGGAGCGGTTGTGCATCCCTCCGGGGGCCCCTCTGCGCCGGGGAGGCGTTGTTGGAGGCTAGGACGCAAGCGTCCGTCGCCCTTTTTCAAACAAACTCGGGGCCCACTCCCGCTACGCTCCGACCCGAATTTGGAGGGCCCCCTAAAAGTTTAAGGTGTTGCTGCGCAAAAGGGGTCGGACACAGGGCACTCAGGGGGGGTCATCACTACCAAGTTCCTAGAGTCAGCTGCCACGTTCAAAACCAGGACGGCGGCAGTGATGGTGCTATCACGGGCATGATCCGTGGATGGAAAGTGGAGCGGGTGGTACGGGATAGTAGAGCAGGCGCTTTGTGGGTGCTGGCGGGTATGGGCGGCGGCGTAGGGTGGCCGGCCAAATCGTTAGCTGAGCTCCTCCCTCAAGCTCGGTCACGCATGACGCACGTTGAGTGACAACGTCGGCGAGCTTCTGAATCAGGTTAGGTTGCCGGAGCACCTCCAACTCCTCCTCTGAGTCAGACACGCCAATGTCGACTGCACCCTCCTCCTCCCATTCGTCGACTGCGCCCTCCACCCCCATGGGCTCGATCCGATTCCGCAGCGTGTCGTCCCCAGCGGCGGTGCTGCGCGGGAGGCGGCCCCGCGGGCACGCTGGGCTCGATCAGCGGCTTCCCCTCAAGTGCGCCGAAAGCACGGATTTGGCGGACGATCTTGGCTTCAATTTTACGGATGTCTTGGCACCCTTGCGTCCCAGATCACATGGTTTCGCCACGGTATTCGGATTTTGCTATTTGCTCGTGTGGGGGTATATTGCAGATTTGTCAATGGTACCGCGTCTGCGACGCGGGCGCCTTGCGAGCAGAGCCCTTAACGAGCGTCATCTTGTAGTGAACAGGTCGACTTCGTGGTTTGAGCGCCCAGCGCAGACCGACCGACCGCAGGGGGGGGTCCGGTCGACGGCCGCGGAAGACCGCAGACCGGAGGGGGGGTCCGGTCGGTCGGAGCGCAGACCGAGGGGGGGGGGGGGGGGTCGGTCAGGTTGGCTCGTGGGTGTCACACCGCACACGCTCGCCGCAGCTGTGAATAAATTAGTCTCTCGAAATACTAGAGGCACAAGCGCCCTCTCCCCCCGTGTAATCACCCCTCGTCCGGAGCGGCTGCGCTCTAGAGAAGCTCAGGGTTGGGTCGGAACACAAGCTCATCAATGTCCCCGCCCACGTCGAGCCGATGAGCCCAGTGTGCGGTGAGGGCGGAGGCGATGTGCGCTCGATCACAATTCTGCGCTGGCAAGTGTAGTCATCGGAAGGGACGATGCGTGCGTACTGTGTAGAACTGGAGCGGCTGCCACAGAGATTGTACAGAGCGACGGCAAGCACAATCATGCCTACCTACGCCGCGTGGATGCTCCACATACACGTATGTGAGTCGGGCTGGCTCGAGCCTCCTTCGTTGCGTATAACTAGTTTGCATAGCGAAAACCGGCGATTTCGAAGCCTGTGGCGGTTGGATTCGCTAAGAAGGAGGGGGAGAGAGCGTTGAGGGGGCTCACGGCAAGGACACGGACCGCGGGAGGGGTCGGTCGTCACACCTCCCGCCGCCGAGAGAGCGACCGACCGGAGGGGGGGTCCGGTCCACCTTGGGGGCAGACCACCGACCGGCGGGGGGGTCCCCACGAAGTAGGGGGGGTGGGTACAAAGTGACGCTCGTATATAGCCACCCTTTACATCTTGCGCGGTCAAAAGAATTATGCGGTCGACGGCTAGTAAGACACTCCTCTCCTTAAAATCCCTGTGTGGTGGCGGCGTGCCGTCCTCCCCTCCTCACCGCTTTTTTCTTTCTTTCTTCGGCGTGCACGATTCGCGAGTCACCACGGTCCACGCTGGAGGCCGGCCTGGGGGTGGAGAGGAGGAGGAGCGGGGATCGTGCGGTCTGCACCTTGGTCTAGGCGTCCATGTGCACGTGCATGGCATGTGCATGTGCATGCGGATCGACGGGCGTAAAGACATGTGCATGCACATGTTGTTGTTGTTGTTGTTGTTGTGATAGATGTGAACACATATGTTACCAAGCAGTCGCCCCTCCTCTGGGCATGTGGACACACTAGAGTCTAGACACAAGCAAAATGTCACAAGCAGCACAGTCACTTTTGATTGCCAACCTGTGAGCACCTCAAATTACATCTCCGTGAGCGTAGCGCGACCAGTACACGGTCTGGGCGAGCGGCCGGATGCACGGCGCGCCCTTGCAGCAGAGGAGTGTAGTCCCGGGCCGATCAGTGTAGTACCAAGCCATGAATCGCGCGTAGCGCTGCTGGCGCCCGCCGACCAGGGGGCCGTACCAATCAGAGTTGTCCTTGCAGCACGTCGATCGGCAATAGGCTGCAGCAAAGTAGCTCCACGTGCAGAGGCTCGAGTACAACCCATCGTAGAGGCACTCGCCGGGAAGTCCGTACCAAGGCGGCGCCTGCCAAGCAACGGAAGGGTGCCGGACTCAAAAGCAGCTCTCACGACCGAGGGTGGCGTGCAGGACTAAGAGCAGCTCACTGCCGAGGGTGCAGGACTAAGAGCAGCTCACTGCCGGCGTCTCTCGCTATGTAAAGGGGGAGGAGCGTGTGAGCGCGCGCCTCCCACTCCTTCAACGGCGCACGGTCGCCGTCGGTAGCCTTTCTCAAGCCGCGCAGCCTTGCCGGCGGCCGCAGACTCGTAGCGCTACATTTGCCACGTGGCTGGCGCCTCATCATCCTCCAGGGCGTCATCGCGATGGTTGAGGGCGTCGTCGCGATGGTTGGGTGGCGTGAGGGGCGGGTTGGGTACCAGGTGCGGCATCAAGCTGGGTGAGCAGGCGCAGGCTCCTCTGTGCTCTGAGTGACTTGGTGCTCCTTTCAAGGTGCCGATGAAAGGAAATGTGCGTGACTCGATTTACAAAGATTATTAGCACGCGATATCGCGGTTTTAGGTATGTTGTTAGCAGCGGAATGTCGCTGTGAAACTGCAAACGAGGTCTGGTGCTCATTGTGGGTGAGCAGGCATCAGGATCAGCGGCTGCGGCGAGGCGGCGGTGCACTCGATCGACAGATTGCTGTCGTACACGACCACCACACGTTCTCGGGTGCGGGGCGGGCAGCATCCTTCCTGGCACGCAATGTCCTTCTCTGCCGCTGCGCAGTGGCGCTGAGATGTACATGAGATTGACCTTATTGCCGCGCGAGAGCATGGGTGGTGGAGCGCCCTCCAAGCCACCTCTGCTCGCAGGGGAGGGACGGGCGGCTCCTAACCGCCGTGGCGTGGCAGACGGTGAACGAGCTAGCATGCGGGGAGAGCGGCATTGTGCACGGAGCAGAGTGCATTGCCGTTCTTAACGGAGTCGCTTAGGCGGCTCCGATGGTGTGCCGATGTGTGTGCTAGTGTGCGCCAGTCCACGCCCTTGTCGTGCTGTGAGAGGCTTGTTTTCAGAATTCTAAGTCGTGCTGTGAGAGGCTTGTTTTCAGAATTCTAGTCCTCAGTGAATTCTTTTTCGGCCTCGCGGCGGGCACTCACCAACGAATATGACCGACGCGCGACTCGAAGCGCCCAGCGTCAGGGCCGCGAGAGCACCGCGCACGAAGCATGGCCGTTACAAGATTGTGGGCAGGGCAAGCGAGCTCGCGGCTCCCGACGAAGCAACCGACATCCCGCGGGGTGACGTGCAGATGGAGAGCGGCGATCGGCGTGGAAGTGGAGAGCAGGCCAGCTCATCCTCGAATACCTGCGCGCGCACTGAGCATGCACCCGGGATGGTGGCGCTCACCGTACGCCGGCTCGCCTGGGTGGCTGGAGCTGCTGTCTTTGCAGCATCCTCGTTGCTCGTTCTTCTCGGCTCCTCCAAGTCTCAACCCCAGCTGCCGCCGACCGTGTCGCCAACATCACCGCCGCCGACGCCACCGCCGCTGCTATCCCGTCGGTGCGGCAGGTGGCGCTTGCCTTTGGCGCGCTTTGGATCAAAGGGCCTGCAGGTGGTTCACACGCTTGAGTGCCAGCCGTCCTCTTGGGCCTACCAAAACAGCCCTGACGTGAGGCGGCGGTGTGACGCAGAGGGGGAGATGGCCGGGGCGCGCACGTGGCGGACGGCGTATCCGGTGCGGCGCGAGCGTCCCGGCGATTTCGATCAAGCAGATACCCTGCGTGGGGCGAGTGGCGAGCTCATCGTCATCGCGCTCTCCTCCAGCGCGGAGGTTTTGGGTGCCTGGCCGCGTGACGTCTGGACGCCACGCGTGCCATTCGTTGGTAGGGACCCGGCGGAGCGAGTCCCGTGCGCCCCATTGTCGCGGCACGAGGAGGCGCGTCGGCGGCTCGACCTGTCCGTCCAATTTTGCGGCAGGACTTTTGCGTGCGGTGGCGGCATTGGCAGGCCGTCAGCACCGCCGGAGGGTGACTCGGCGTCTCAAACGAATCGCTCAACCTACGCGGACGCCACCGACAAGGCCGGCGTGCAGGGGCGCGACGATCTTGCGGCCGAGCTGCGGCTATGCGACTTCCACGCCTATCTCCGGCGCTATCCCTACCTGGTAGAGGGCGGATACACCGCCGAGAGCGCGCGCCGCCACTTTATCCGCAATGGCTTCAGCGCGATGCTCAATTGCCGCCCTTGGGAGTTGACGGACGAGGTCTCCATGCTCATGGACGCCGAGCGAGGCCACGAGGCGATGGTTGTTGAGTACATGCGCCGCTCAGACACGCTGGATCGCGAGGAGGCGGCGCTGTGTCTCAAGCAAGCCAGCAGGGTCTGCACGGAACCGCGGCACGATCCCGAGTTCTGGCACAGCTCCGCCGAGGACGATGGTGACGAAGAGATGTTCTGCGAGGATGGGCTGCAGGATGCTCTCGCTACGAGGCGCGTTGTCGACCATCTCTTTGCCCGCGTTGCGAATGGGTGCACGTTTGCGCATCCAAGCGACGTGCTAGCCGCGGTGCAAGAGGCAGAGGCAAGGCACGAAGTCTTTCGTCAGCTGCTGCAAGCGAACGGCACAGCGTGTAATCTCGGACCCGCACACACCCATGTGATGGCCCGCTGGATTGCCAGCGACATTGACGCCATCTACTACAACCCCGATAATCCCACAGCGCTGGAGGCTGCCCGGCTGGCTCGCGCCGCCGTGTACTACAACCTGCGCACCGGCTTGCGCGGCGAGCTGCCGATTCTGCCTCTGGAGTGTGCGGCGGAGGGGCCACGGCCAGGCGAGCGGTGACACCTGCGTTGTTGGAGGGGTGTAGATCGAAAATCACATACTACGAGTGTCCAGGCTGTGGCTGTGAAGTGGTCGGCTGTGCCGCTCCTTTTTTGCTACAGCCTTACACGATATGCTATAGTTGGCGGTAGACTCAGGGTTTGTGAGTGAATTTTCACACTTTCACTTTCACATGTGAATTCATGTGAATTTCACATGAAACGTTTCGGCCGCCCCCGTTTCACTGAAAATTTCACAAGTTCGACTACTTTCGAAGGCTCTGGCATCTCCGAGGCGGCAGCGGCGGAGGCGGCAGCAGTGGAGGCGGCAGCGGCGGAGGCGGCAGCGGAGAGAGCGGCGGTGCGCCTACCACTGCCGGCACCGGTAGGGATCTCTGTGCCACCAATGCCGCGCGTTCCTGCTTCCCTGCAGCGAGGCCGTGGTCAAGGCCGTGGTCGTCCCCAAGGCTCAAAGAACAGGGGCCCGCCCTCACTGCATCAAAACGCGGTGTTTGAAAGCGAGGAAGTGTAGAAAGGAAAGAGCCCACAATAACTAGTGAGAGGAGGTGCAGCTTGGTTCGTGTCCTCGGGCACTCGAGGACGTGTGTGTTGCCTCAATGTTCTTTTAATGCGCGCCCCCGCCGAAATACACTGCAAATACACCATACACGCGAGATGCGTCGGCAGCGACGCGCACGACAAAACACATCTTAAGAAGCACCGTGTCGTTAGGGTTAGGGTTAGGGTTAGGGTTAGGGTCAGAGAGCGTTCAAGCCGTTGTGCAGCTCCTAAGAGAATGGTCCGGTTTGGGCCGAAACCAAATGGCGGAATCAGCGGTCCGTCGACACGAGCTCTCGGTGAACGCTTTGGGTTCTTCGGGCTAGGGTTAGGGTTAGGGTTAGGGTTAGGGTTAGGGTTAGGGTTAGGGTTAGGGTTAGGGTTAGGGTAAGGGGTTGGTTGTCGTCGCGCGCTCTCGATATCTGGCTAAGACAGAGACACAGCAGCAGAGGCGACCCAAGCGACACATCAGAGCATGGATGCTTGGGGGCGCGAGCCGCCATCTTGGACTGTGAGGCGAGTATTTGCAACCGGGAGCTCGCCGCCGCCCCTACACCGCCGCCGCCGCCCTCCCGGTGGCAAATAATAGCCCAAGTCGAAGAGTGCGCCCCGCCCTCGGTATCTGGGCGGCAGGCGGGACTAGAGAGGCACGCTGGTGCACGGATGGGGGCGCGAGCCGCCATCTTGGACTGTGAGGCGAGTATTTGCAACCGGGAGCTCGCCGCCGCCCCTACACCGCCGCCGCCGCCCTCCCGGTGGCAAATAATAGCCCAAGTCTCGAAGAGTGCGCCCCACCTTCGGTATCTGGGCGGCAGGCGGGGCTAGAGTGGCACGCTGGTGCGCGGATGGGGGCGCGAGCCGCCATCTTGGACTGTGAGGCGAGTATTTGCAACCGGGAGCTCGCCGCCGCCCCTACACCGCCGCGGCCGCCCTCCCGGTGGCAAATAATAGCCCAAGTCGAAGAGTGCGCCCCGCCCTCGGTATCTGGGCGGCAGGCGGGGCTAGAGTGGCACGCTGGTGCGCGGATGGGGGCGCGAGCCGCCATCTTGGACTGTGAGGCGAGTATTTGCAACCGGGAGCTCGCCGCCGCCCCTACACCGCCGCGGCCGCCCTCCCGATGCGTCGAGAGTCGACTCTCGACTGCTGAGAGAGTTCATCCCACCATCAGCACCGTATTCGCCCACAGCATGCCATGAGATTCATATAGGTCTAGTGTACACATCAGCTCAGCGAGACCAATATCTCCAGCCTCCTTCATCTTGGCTGCTGCTTGGGAGCCAACACCTGTGCAAGTGAGTGTCAGAGTGTCGGAACTCGGTGGGAGCATCCGTCATCAGCACGTTCACACGACTCTTCACACTCGCTCGAAAAAGTGAAATTTCGTTTCACATGAAATGTGAAGTGAAAGTGAAAGTGAAACCGATTCGCTGTTTCCATGTGAAATCACGAACCCTGGGTAGACTTGGGGAGACGGGAGAACTTCTTTGCACACATAACAATATATATATTAATTATTTATGTATGTATTTTAGGGATTGCGATTGTTGGACCCGGAGGGTGGACGCGTCCAGGGGGGGTCAGGGGGGGACGGCTCGTTTGGTCATAAATACATAAATGGACAAAACTATGCCCCCCCCCCCCCCATTAGGGTTGCCTAACGTTAATTTGGGGCCTAACAGTTGCGCTATTGTTGGCTGAAATCCTCAACGTTGTTCTGTTGTTACTGTTGTTCAGCGGCCAGCAAGCAGAAAATGGCGACCAGCGCACAGCGCCGTAGGAGGTTTTCTTCTCAAAAAGGCTGTGAATTGGGACCCCGTCTTGCATGTCTGACTGTCACTGTGCGATAAATAAATAGAGCAGTCATCTCCCGTAGAGATGGGCAACGCACGAACACAGAGGTACAGTGCGCACCCACTGTGCGATTTCGGGACCCGCGTTCGCGGAATTTCTTCTCAATTTCGCCGCATCGTCCCCACCTCGCACCATGCTCCTCGGCGGCCTGGAGGTCGTCGGCGCCGCCGTGGCCGTGCGCGCGCTAAAGTCGACCGACCGCGGCTCCCGCGTAGCCGCCTCGCTCGGTGCGATGGCTTCGTCGCTGACGTCGATGCTCTCGGCGGAGCAGGAGGAGGAGGACGTGGCGGACCCGTCGGCGGTGAACCTGCTCGTCGTCGTCCCGCCAAAGCTCCCACAGCTGATGGTTCCTCCCTCCACGGACGAGGACCTACTGCTCCGGGCGTGCGGCGATGGCCTGCTCGAGCAGCTCTCCAACGCCGTCCCGAGGCGCTTTGGCGACACGGGCGGCCAGTGGTTCTTGCTCCACGCGAGCCAGCGCGACGGCACCTCGCTCGCTCGCCTGCTCCGCGCGGCGTCCGGCGCCGGGCCCTGCGTGCTCCTCCTCCGGGACACACAGGGACGCGTCTTTGGCGCCTTTTGCAGCGAGCTGCGGGAGGCGACGGCGCGAGCCTCCTCCGAGAGCGCCCCCTCCCACTCCGTCTACGGCACGGGCGAGACTTTCCTCTTCGCCCTCGGCCGGCTCGCCCTCCCTCCGCCTCCCGTCGCCCGCGGCAACACGCCCGCCCAGCCGCGTGTGACCCAGATGGAGCGGAGCACGTCCGACCTCCTCGCGGAGGGCGCGGCGGCGGCGGGCGAGGCGGCGGACGCGGCGGGAGGGGCAGAGGAGGGTGGCGGCGGCGTGGGTAGTCCGGCGCGCCCGCCGCGAGTGTCTGTGCAGGTGACGCCACCCATCCGGCGGCGAGCCCACGCGACGCCGGTGGTCTTCCCGTTCCGCTGGACGAGGGCCAACGAGCACTTCGTCGCGACGACGCAGGAGGGCGCCGCCGAGAGCCTGCAGCTCGCGATCGGCGCCGGAGGCGGGCTGGTACTGGACAGCGACATCAGCGGCGGCTCGAGCGCAAGCAGCGACACCTTCGACAACCCGCCGCTCACGCTCATCGCCACGCCGGCCGAGGGCGGCGCCGACACCGCTGCGGCAACGGTCGCCGCTCCCGACGAGCCGTCAGTAAGGTTCGTCGCTGAGGCTGTGGAGCTGTGGGGTGTTGACGAGGCCGCATGCCGCAGCCTTCCGCAGTGCAGTGGCGCGCTCCCGCGCGGCGGTGACGAGGAGCAACCCGCGTAGTAGCTCGAGCCGCGTCGTAGTCGTTTTCCATGCATGTCGTTTTCGTTGTGTTTCCCCGACGGAGACTCGACACGAGACATCGACCCCGACACACCCCATAGTGCGATGAAGGAGAGGGCGTCGAAGCCGCAGTACTTGTAGTATAGTAGGGTGAGAATTATGAAAAACGTCGGAATTCGGACGAGTACTCTCGCCTGCACAAATTCGATAAGTGGGACAAGGAGGGATGCGTCCAGGATGCACGTCCTGCAGTTTGAGGTGTGCTTTCGTTCCCTCTCCTCGGTGACCAAACGACGAGCTGGAGAGCTGGCGACCGAACGCGACCCGAGGGTGGCTGGCGGCGATGGACGACCGAGCGGAGACGCAACGAATCGAGGAGCGGCTCCCGCAGGGAACCGACGAGTGGCTCGCGAGACCTCGGCTGTCGACGACTTCGCGAGGAACGATCACGCCGGTGGCAATACTGCAGCCACTGTCCGCGCCGGTCGGCGACGTGGTGATGTACACCGGGCCGTTGCAGCCGATGGGGCAGCTCCACGGGACCGGCAGGGAGTTCGGTGGCGGGACACAACCGTTGCCTGCATGCGTTGTTCGGGAGGCCGGCGAAGGCGCGATCACACAAGATGAGCGCAGAGGCGACGTCGGGCCGACGCGAGCAAACAAGACGAGGCGGATGGATCGGCGCCTCACTCACTGGCAGTGCATCTACTGCCGGCGCGAGACGCGGAACGATGCACGGGCGACGAGGTGCTGGAACTGCGATGGCGAGAAGGAGCAGCTGCGTGACGCGGACAGTGAGGGGCGCGAGGCGGCGCGCCGCGGGCAACGTGCGAAGGAGTACGCTGGCAGATCGCTGAACGCGCTCGGCGCTGGCACGTCGCTGGTGCCGCGAGCCGCGCAGGGAGTGTTCGAGCGGGCGCGGTTGGAAGTGCTCGTGCACTGGGAGACGCAGCAGCTCGAGCAGTACACGGGGGCGGCTTCTTACCGAAAGGAGGAATGCATGCTCGGGGTGATGGAGTCGTACTACGTCGTGCAGACGGGCGCTCGGGTGAGCGCTGTACCGTGCGTATGGGTAAGCGAGAAAAAGAAAGAAAGAAAGAAAACAGACAACCCAAGGGAGGGATGGGAGGACGGCACGCCGCCACCACACAGGGATTTTAAGGAGAGGTGTGTGGTGCGCTAGCCGTCGCCCACCCCGTCAACAGTGCGATAGCCAAGTATCGCACTGTTGGGGCCCGCCAGTAGATGGCGGAGAGGGCGAAGCCGAAGGTGACGAGGCAGCGCATGTGTAGCCAGGCGACGAGCGCGACGTCGTCGCCGTCTTCTTCCCGACCGCATAGTTTTCTTTTTTCGCGACAGCGAAGCCGTTTTTGGGGATTTGCACTGCCCTGGGCCGGTCCGCCTTTATCGCGCTGCTCGCCCGCGGCCTGCAGCTCCTCGCGCTCTGGCTGCACCTCCTGCAAACGCTGCTCCTTTGGGCGGGCTACCATTCTCCAAACCTCGCGGCGGTCCTAGATTGGCTCGCTCGCGGTGACGGTCCTCCGCCACCAGCAGACCACCCGCAGCGCATCCGCGTCGTGGAGCGCCGCGGCCGGCGCATCCTCGCGCTCGGCGACGACGAGGTGGTTGTGGTCGGAGGCAACTACGTGCTCAAGGCGGCGCCGTGGTTTCCGCCGCCCGAAGACGTCGCCAGGGACTGCCGGGCGGTGGTGGCCAACCTCGCCCGCGGCAGCTGGCGGGTGCCGGGGAAGCGGGTGGTGCCGTGCTGGCGGCTCGGCTGCCTCTGGTCCGGTGCAATGCCCAGCCCCGGGCGGCTCGACCCGGAGTGGGTGGCGCGGCTCGAGGAGACGGTCTCCACGTTCGAGGCGCACGGCATCTACTGCTTCCTCGAGGTGCACCAGGACGCCATGTGCGCCACAAATGGGGGCGAGGGAGTGCCGGTGTGGGTGGCGCAGCATTTCCAGGCCCGCCCCGAGACGGCCGCCGGCGAGTCCTACCTCGTCTCTCCGTCGCACCCGCTCGAGATTGCGCTCCCGCGGCTGCTGCAGCCGCTCTGGGGGCGGCTCGTCTCCGTGCAAACCTCCGGCGAGGAGGACCCGTGGCGCGCCTTCAGCGTCGAGGACGAGGCGCCGGGCCGTCCGGCGACGCTGATGAACCTGGGCAACCCGTCGATCCGGCTCAACAACTATGGCGAGTCTTGGCGATCCGGCGTCCTCTTTCTGAGCAAGCAGGTGCAGAGCCTCTTACCGCCACATCTCCCCGGATCTCCCCATATGTCCCCATATCTCCCCATATCTCCCCATATCTCCCCATATCTCCCCCAGGTGCAGAACCTCGCCTCGCGCCTCTACCGCTCGCACCGCGCCGCCGCCGACCGGCCCGTCTTCGAGGGCTACGTCGCGCTGCTCGAGTGCCTCGCCGCCGTCTGGAGGGGGCACGCCAACGTGATCGCCATCGAGACGCTCAACGAGCCGCCGATGGGCGGGCTGTGGGACCTCTTCACCGGGCGGCCGTCGCGGCTGCTCCGCTTCCGCTCCGAGCTGTGGCGCTTCCAGGCGGCGGCGCTCGACGCGCTCGACGAGCGAGGCGTGTATCTCCCCGTATCTCCCCGGATCTCCCCGGATCTCCCCATATCTCCCCATATCTCCCAGGCGTGCGCGGCGTCCCCGTCTGCGTCACGGACGTCGGCCAGGCGCTGCCCGGCTTCTCGCTCGCCACGCTGCTGCTCGCGCTCTGCGACCCGATCCCGTGGGCCGCGTGGCGCACGTACCGCCGGTGGGCGGCGGGCGGGCGGCTGCTGCTCTCCTTCCACTACTACGCCCCTCCGACGAGCTGCTCCTTCGCCTCGGCCACACTCCGCGCGCGCGCCTTCGCGCAGCTGCTGAGCGGTTCGGAAAGAAGCGGAAACGTGTTCTTGTACTCCTTCTGGCGCCCGAGAGGACGCGTACTCAGCTGTGTTCACCCGTATTCCGCTGTATTCACTGTAATCTTCTCCGTTGTATTCACGCGGTGCTCTGAATGCGCTGCACAATACCGTCTTCCCGCCCTGAGGTTGGCGTACCCAGCACGTAGGCTCGCCGGGCGGAGTGCCCTGCTTCCTCTCCGAGTTTGTCGAGCCCGAGGCGGAGGAGGTGGCGCGCGACATACAGCGGGCGGTCGAGCTCGGTGCCTCCGCCGTCGCGTACTGGCAGTTTGTCAGCGCGCAGCCCACGCACACGATGCGGGTGGGCGGCCGCGACGTGGTCTTCCACAAGCAGCCCGACGGCTGGGCGGCCTACGCGCCGCCGGTCGTGCCGCCCGTTCCCAGGCCGGACGGCTCGCTCGCCCGCTTCGCCGTCTGCGACACGCTCGACGAGTTTCGCGCGTACCAGGCGCAGCTCGAGCGCGGCGAGTACTGGGGCGCGGCCATCACGCAGTTCGGGGGCGCCGAGGTCAAGCACGGCGTCCTCCACGCGCTCGTCTCGTACGCCCGGCCGCGCAAGGCCCTCCCGGTGCACAAGGCGGCGGCCGTGCTCACCCACCTCGCCGACCGGCTCGCCGCCCTCCCCGGAGAGGCGGCGGCCTCGGCAGAGCAGGCGGCGCTCCGGGTGAAGAGCAAGGTGCTCTGACGCGAGACGACGGCGCCGCGAGACGAGGGCTTCTCTTAAAGTTAGAGCGTAAATGGGGTCTCTCTCTCGAATGCCATATTTTCATATTCAGTAGAGCTCTATGTGTCGGTCTGAAAAAAAAAATATTCTTAGCTTCAAGCCCCCCTCCGAGACTAGGGACAGAACCACACCAGGGCAAGTGGGGGCGAGGCGCAGTCCCGCTGGTCTGATACTGATGTGTCGGTCTGAAAAAAAAGGGAGACATGATCTGAATATCTCTCGCTGACGATATCCCACATATCCCCCAGCGGCCAGCGCCCCCAGGGAATATGGATATGGCACCGTCGCACGGTGTGACCGCGCTGACGCGGCAGCTCCTAACTCCCTTGCGCATGCCCAGGTCGACTCTCTGCTCGTGCAGCGCTCGCCGCTGCAACGAGAGAATCGCCGGGACCCTCGCATGTGCCGCAGCTGGTACCGCCCACAGCAGCCGCGCACGTCCGCCGGCTTTGTAAATTGGCAGCCGGTAATAGGGCGGTACAATTGGCGAGTTCGGCCTCAGTTTGGCCTGAAACTACACGCTACACGGCCGAAAACGCCAATTGTACTATACCGGCGCCTTCATACGAAGGTCGAAGCCTCCGGGGAAGCCTCTGGGGGTCAGCCCCCCCCCCCCCCCCAGCATGTGAGTGGGTGGGTTGTGGGGACTGTCTGGCCGTTGTGGTCGGGCGCGGCGGCATGGTGCCGGCTGGCGCTTTCGTGCCAGCCGTTCGTTCGCGCGTTGCGCATCGTCCGAACCACACGTGTCCCTCCTTTCACACTCTCGAGTCCTTGGTTGATTGCCCGTTTCTCCGCCCGTCGGTCTACCGCCCGTCGTGCGGATTTCGTTCTCACGCACCCGTTCGCGCTCGTTGGCGCACGCGCTCTGCCTCGCAGAAACTCCTACAGGTGCATCAGCACAAACATCAAAGGAGAACGAGCTCACAGCGGCCAAGGTTCAGATTACGCAGCTCAAAGCACAGCTCGCAGAGGCCAACGCGCAGATTGCGCTGCTGTCTGCCGATAAAAAGAACGAGGACAATGACAAGGATACCGCAGAGCCGGTGCGCAAGCTCAATTTCGTTGCTACGATTATGGAAGAAGTGGACCATTTCAAGACCGCTTTTGATGCCCTGGATTCCGGTCTGATGGCGTCAAGCTCACTAAGGAGTCAGAACCAGCCGCTACTGGAGCGCGTGCTGCCGGCCATGATTGCATTTGCCGGGCTGGACGAAGAAGAGAAGGCACGGGTCGTAAGCATGCTCGGCTCAAGGGGCCGACTGCTTGAAGAGAAAATCAGGCAAGCCGCGATTGCCGTGACATTCTTGTCGGTTACTTCATGCGGCAGCGACGTCGACGACGACGACGACTCGGACGACGACTGCTAAATGGTTCATCCACGACGGCCAGACTGGGTTGTACATGAATCATGATGCATCGCCACAACGCGGTGTTGATGGAAAACAGCTGGGGCCTCTGCCCTTCTCTTGCATGTCCCCGCGTAGGTCCCGGCGTGGGCTTGCGATATTTTTTTGTGCGGATTGCAGCGTTCCGTTCTACAGGCAGTATTGCCGAGCCAGAGTTCTCCACACTTCTCCATCCAGCTCCACAAGTCGGAGATGCAGATGGACCAACATGCCACACTCCCACACACAAGAAGCAAATTAAATGCAAGATCCCTTCTTCGACCCCGGGCGGTTAGTTTCTGTTTATAGCTCATTAAGCCACCCACATTCGGGGCCGCGGTGGAAATGGTAAAACTAATTCCCCAGGGCCTGTGCGCGGGAGAAGTGGGATTGCACCTGTGTGGCGCAGCAGCTCTCCGCTCCTCCGCAGCTGCCAGCTCTAGGAGCTAGCGGCTCGCGCTGCTCCACGCCCATCCGCCCGCCGCGCGCTCTCTGCTCTCAGTGTGGACGTCACGTCACGGGGGGGTCGTCGCGCTCTCTCTAGGTGAGTCTCTACACACGAGGACGCGAGCCTGCACGTTGCACGACCTCAGCTCGCTCTCTAGCTACCGCGCTGCTGCTCACGAACTCTACATCCTCACTTTTGACACACGCGCGTCAGAGCACCTCCTCGTCACCAGAAGGCGCGGCGTCGTCATGCTCGTAGAAGACAAAGTTGTCGCCCTCCCACTTCGACGCGACGCCGGGCGTGTCGCGCACGTGGCGCAAGTAGCCGTGGATGCCGTCGCGGAGGCGGAACGTGTTGGTGAAGCCAAGCTCCTGCTCGAGGAAGGCGTTGGTCTTCACGCAGCGGATGCCGCCCGTGCAGAAGGTCATGATCGGCCGCTCTCTCGGCACGCCGTCGAGCCGCTTCCGCAGCACCTCCCAGCTCTCCGAGAAGACGCTCGTGTCGAGCGGCTCGGCGCCGAGGAAGGTCCCCGCCGACGACTCATAGTCGTTGCGGCAGTCGAGCAGAATCGGACCGACGGAGCTGCCCGCCTCGCCGCCGCCCTCGCCGCCGCCCTCGCCGCCGGCAGCCGCCGACGAAGCAGCAGCGGCGTGCTCTGGCCGTCCTGGCGGCAGCATCGCGTGCCAGTCCGCAGGAGCGAGCTCGGTCCCGGCGCGGTCCCAATCGAACGCGGCCGCCGGGTCTCCCGCCGGCCCCTCCCCCCGCTCGTCGCCCTCTGCGTCGTTAACGGGCGGGGAGGGTGAGAATGTGAGAGAGTGCTGGATGACATGGCGAGGGCGGTGGCACGGGCAGCGAGGCGCCTGTCAGGCCGTCGGTCAGAATCTGCCGCTTCTCGCGAACGATGAGCTTGCGGTACGGGGCGGTGGCGGCGTCCGCCTGCACCGTGCCGAGGGAGGCGTGCTGCACGTTCAGCTTGAGACCCTCCACGCCCCGCAGGGCCGCAAACGCGACCGACAGGGCGTCGAGCTGCGCCTCAGGCACCGAGAGCTGGCCGTTGACTCCCTCCGGCGCGACGTAGACGCTCCCGCGGCAGCCGAGCCGCGCGAGCACCGAGCTCATCTCCTCCAGCAGATGCTGCCGCCGCGAGCTGCCGAGCGACGCGAAGCGGAAGAAGGAGACGAGGCGCAGTCGCCCGACCTGAGGCGGCAGCAGAGTCGCGGCCGGCGGCGGCGGAGGCAGCTGACTCCCGCTCCTGGCGACGACCTGGAGCGTGGGCCCGTCGCCACCATACGTGGCGGTAACGGCGAGTACGCTCACGAGGTCCTCGTCGCTCTCGATCCGGCGCTTTCCGTGCCGGATCTCGAGCAACGGCTCAACGCTCTCGTCGCCGCACCGCTCCCTTAGGGCCGCCCGCAGGGCCTGCAGCGGCAGCGCGCCGGCAGACGGCAGCCTCAGCGATACCCGCTTCTTCTGCGGCTCGAAGAGGTGCCGCACGGGCGCATCGAGCTTCAGGTGGACTCGCTGCGGCGCCGCCGCGGAGGAGCAGAGCGCGTGCGCGCGGTGCGGCACGAGCGAGAGGCGGACCAGCAGCGAAGCCGATGCAGTGGGCGCGAGCAACCTCATACTGGTGGCCACAGTGAGGCGGCGTGGTGCGCGTCAGCACACAGAGGCGGTCGCGGCGGTCGACGCGGACTCGCTGCGAGCCCTTGCAGGTGCCATTGAAAGAATTTCCATGCAAAGCTTATCGCCTTTCACCCCTGAGAGAACACCACACACCTCTCCTTAAAATCCCTGTGTGGTGGCGGCGTGCCGTCCTCCCATCCCTCCCTTGGGTCGTCTGTTTTCTTTCTTTCTTTCTTTACCCCTGAGAGATAGGAAGAGGCAGACTCCCTAGGGTGGGCGACGGCTAGCGCACCACACACCTCTCCTTAAAATCCCTGTGTGGTGGCGGCGTGCCGTCCTCCCATCCCTCCCTTGGGTTGTCTGTTTTCTTTCTTTCTTTTCTTTACCCCTGTGTGGTGGCGGCGTGCCGTCCTCCCATCCCTCCCTTGGGTCTAGGATCCTTCCTTCTTTTTCGCCCTTCCACTCCGAGCCCAGAAAAGTCCGAACCCGGCGAAGGGCGCTGCCGCTTAGCTCCGGACAGGACGGAGACGGCCTGCAGCATGAGCGCGAGCGACACCCCGGAGTGGGCCAGGCGGCTTGCACAGCGAGAGCGGGATCAGGAGGCGTCGCTGCGGGCGAATTCATCTGCGGCAGCGGAGGCGGACGAGGTGGAGAACGCGGCCGGCGTGCTGCCCTGGGGAGGGCTGCGCGCGGCTCTGCCACCCGCCGTGCCGTCACTCACAGCTCTCGCGCTGTCCACCCTCGCCGCGCACCCAGAGCTCATCACCGATCTTTCACTGACGGGTCCGCCCCACCACCCTCCTGTTGTTTTCCGCCCCGCAATGCGCGCTCCGCCCCGGCTGCCTGCGTGGTGACCCTTTGTGCGATCCTCGCAGATGAGCACCTCGCCGTCGGCCTCCTCCATCGCATCATGCGCGCAGGACGCCTGGACTTTCGGCTGGCGTGTGTCTTCCGCGAGGCCGGCCACGAGTCGCTAAGAGAGGCGATCGAGGCTCTCGACCTCGTGAGCGCGATTCCGACTCACAATACAATCACGCGGTTCAAGACACTATGACGGAGGGGGCGACCCCGCCACAGAAAGGCTCTCATTTAGGTCCTGTAGGTGGAACGTCCATGCTGACGAAAAGTAACATGTGTTGAGGATTGTTCTCTGTTGTGTGGTGGAAAAGTAACATGTGTTGACTTCGATCTCTCCTCCGTCCGTACTTGAAAACGACGGCGTGGCTCTCGCAATGGACTCATCGACGGTGAAGACGCCAATATAAGCAATATGTGTCATCTCCCAAACAGCAGGGTGTGTCGCGTCGCAACGTATGCGCCTCCGCCTGCAGCGCCCATGTCTGCGAGGGTATATCGTCTGATACAGGGTGGTGCGATTCGACAAGGACGCGTCTGTATGCGTGCATTGCAGCGCGCCAGCGAGGGTATCATCATCGTCCGCTGGGCCAGCCGGCCGCGGCCTGCGATAGCACATACGCAGACACGTCCGATATCTGCTCCTCTGTCAGCCTCGCAAACGGTGGCGACTTTGGACCGTAGCTGGGCATCTGGCCCTTGCCGACCGCGACCAGGGTTGAGAGCGCCTCTTCTGTCGCGTAGCCGTTCGCCTCCAGCGACTTAGCTTTGAGGTCTCTTCCCGGGCTAATCAAATTGGAGCCGCCGCCGTGACATGCTGCGCACTTGAGCTCGAAAACGGCAGCTCCGGCGGCAGCGTCGGAGGCTACGGCCGCCGGCACCAGCTGTGTCGCGACGAGGGCGCTCAGTGGCAATATTGCCGCGAGGAGCATGGGGATGCCGCTACGGAAGAAGAAAATCTCGGGTACGCATATCTTCGATGGCCGGCATGGGGCCATGTGCAAGTAGATGGTAGAATGCACTAATAGGCACGGGATCGCAAGTTATAACCGCATCAAGCGCCAGTTCAGAGTCGTCCAGAGTCGTGGCACACACGCCGTGGCAGGCCGTGTAGTCACTGAGATGGCCTTATGACGACCCCATTTCGACATCGTCCCAAAGGCCTCTGCTCATGAGCTCCATGCGGGAATGACTGGCTCAACCAACTCGCAACTGATCACAAATTCCCACGATATCTCACAAAGCACCACGCGGAACGCATCTCCATCGCTTCGGTCAAGGGGGTCAACCGCGCCATCCTCGATCGCCGTGCAAAGCTCGCTTCCGAGCTCTCACGCCACGCGTAGGGCCCCTAGGGGCCTAGAGAACACAACCCCCTCTCCCTTTTGTCCCAGTAAGCTAAAAGTACACAAAGCGCCAAAAGTCTTCATCGTGACAGCATAATTTGATGACTTCGATGTTGCGGGAGAGAATTTGTGATCAGTTGGTTGAGCCAGTCATTCCCGCATGGGGAGCTCATGTGACAGAGGCCTTAGGGACGATGTCGAAATGGGGTCGTCATAACACATAAGGCCATCTGAGCAACCACACCGTCCGCCGTCCAGCACAATCGCCAGGGTGGCGAGCGCCGCAGCCCGCACACAGCACTGTTCGTGCCGCGATCACGAGAGACGCGTGGTCACAAGCGCATCTAGCGCGTCCTTTCATGATACTGTCTGTCGGTCCCGGGTAGCCTCGGGCGGCAAGGGCGAGCTCAGGCGAGACACCAGAGCGCGGACGTCGACGCGCGCGAAACTTAGCGCGGCAAGAGATTGAAGCTACGGCCTTAAAATACAAGGCTCTCTCACAGCACACTGGCACGACAAGGGCGCAGACTGGACCCCTGCGAATGTAAGCTCTAATCCTCTCGTTCTCCTCTGGACACGCCGAAAGGAGAGCTCAAGAAAGATCTCTCGAAACAGATGGAACACTTCAAGTCCACACAGAGAACACAATATTGCGCTGAGTGCACTGCGTGACTCTATCGAAGGAGGGCGGCCTGAGCTAGGGGCGGTCGCTGTGGCTAATCGACCCCGTCTACATGCAAATGAGAGGCTGCCGCTGCAGCTAGTGTCTATGAATCTAGGCCCGGGAATGCAGTTAGTGACTGCCGCTGCAGCACTGGTGTTGTCTATCTAGGCGAGGAGCACATGCAAACTCCTCGTGTCGCCCTCGAGGCGGGACGCGCGCGCTGCTAGTCTTGGGAGCAGAGCCTGTGCCAAGAGCGTCTAGTACTCCTCGCCCTCCTCCTCGCCGTCGCCCTCGGCCGACTCGGCGCCGACCTCCTCGTAGTCCTTCTCCAGTGCGGCCATGTCCTCGCGCGCCTCGGAGAACTCGCCCTCCTCCATGCCCTCTCCGACGTACCAGTGCACGAAGGCGCGCTTGGCGTACATGAGGTCGAACTTGTGGTCGATGCGCGAGTAGAGCTCGGCGATGCACGTCGAGTTGGACATCATCGTGACGGCGCGCATCACCTTGGCGAGGTCGCCGCCCGGCACGACCGTGGGTGGCTGGTAGTTGATGCCGCACTTGAAGCCGGTCGGGCACCAGTCGACGAACTGGATGGTGCGCTTCGTCTTGATGGTGGCGACCGCCGCGTTGACGTCCTTGGGCACCACGTCGCCGCGGTACATGAGGCAGCAGGCCATGTACTTGCCGTGGCGCGGGTCCACCTTGACGAGCATCGAGGCGGGCTCGAAGACGGCGTTGGTGATCTCCGAGACGGAGAGCTGCTCGTGGTACGCCTTCTCGGCCGAGATGATGGGCGCGAAAGAGGCGACCGCCAGGTGGATGCGCGGGTAAGGCACCAGGTTCGTCTGGAACTCGGTCAGGTCGACGTTGAGCGCACCGTCGAAGCGGAGCGAGGCGGTCATCGACGAGATGATCTGGGCGGTGAGCCGGTTCAGGTTGGTGTACGTCGGCCGCTCGATGTCGAGGTTGCGGCGGCAGATGTCGTACAGCGCCTCGTTGTCGACCATGAAGGTGACGTCCGTGTGCTCGAGCAGCGTGTGCGTCGAGAGGACGCAGTTGTACGGCTCGACGACGGCGGTCGAGACCTGCGGCGCCGGGTAGATGGTGAAGGACACCTTCGACTTGCGCCCGTAGTCGACCGAGAGCCGCTCGAGGAGGAGGGCGCCCAGGCCGGAGCCGGTGCCGCCGCCGATGGCGTTGAAGGCGAAGAAGCCCTGGAGGCCGGTGCAGTTGTCGGCCAGCTTGCGGATGCGATCGAGGACGAGGTCGACGATCTCTTTGCCGATGGTGTCTGCGCGGCCGGAAGGGGGCGGTGAGGAAGTGGAAGGGCAGATGCGCGCGCGCGCGCGGTAGGGGGAGGGGGTCGGCGGGCGCGGTAGCGAGGGATCGGCCGGCGCAAGAGCGAGAGGGGGTCGGGGCTGGGGTGGGGGTGGGGGGAGCTCACAGTGGCCGCGTGCGTAGTTGTTCGCGGCGTCCTCCTTGCCCGAGATGAGCTGCTCCGGGTGGTAGAGCTGGCGGTACGTGCCCGTGCGGACCTCGTCGACGACGGTCGGTTCGAGGTCGACAAACACTGTGCGCGGCACATGTTTGCCGGAGCCCGTCTCGGAAAAGAAGGTGTTGAAGGCGTCGTCGCCGCCGCCGATGGTCTTGTCTGACGGCATCTGGCCATCGGGTTGGATGCCGTGCTCGAGGCAGAAGAGCTCCCAGCACGCGTTGCCGGTCTGGATGCCGCCTTGGCCGAGGTGGATGGTGATGCACTCGCGCTGCCACACGGGGAGGGAAAGGGTCACACACCAGACGGGAGAGAGAGCGCGCGGGGGGAGGCTCACCATGGTTGGTTGTTGCAACGGTCGGGTTCGGACGTTCGGATGGAACCGTTACAGCTCCAAGTGTGCCAAGTTACCTAAGAAGGCCCGGGCGCGAGACTTGCGTCCTTTACTCGCGTGTCAGAGAGAGAGAGATTTTTAAAGACCAACAAGAAATCACGACCCTCACAGTGATTTGGGCTCGGCAGCTTGTTAGCCCTCAGCCGAAGCTGGGGCCGGTCCCGTAGCCGAGAGAGCCCGCGCCGATGAGTTCGACGCGGTCGGGGGGGCCTGCGAAGAGGCCAGCGAGTTGGCGATCGCTGTACTTCAAGGGGGTCATCAAGTGACCGCGGCTGACAAGCCAGAGGTCGATACTCTGGGCGACCCATCGGATGCCACGAATGCCTGAAGGAGAGGGAGGCGAGGCCAGAGGCAGGCTCAGCTGCTCTCGGGTGAGTGTATGTGTATCCTTTACGCGGATCTCCAAGACGACCCAGAGGAATCCTGGTGGGTGGTGGGGGGGTGCCCTCGATCGAGGGGGTGGGTGCCTCACGCACATCGTTGTGATTCTCCCCTCCCTCCATCCATCCAAGTAAGTAAGTGCTCCTCCTTCCTTCCCTATAGCGCGCACGCACGCACGCCTCACGTCCCGACAGACAGAGCATGCGCTCTTGGCGTGTGTGTGGCGAGACGAGTTCTTCCTAGAGTTCTTCGCGTTCGCGAAGCCTCTGGCTCTGGGGGGAGGCGGGGGCCCCCGGAGGCACCGTGCGCCGCGCCGCAGTGCGGAAACGGGGACCCGGCTCCGCTAGTCTCCGCTAGCGCCAACTTCCCGAATGATTACGGTTGATTAGAGGGCAGATTTGGAAAAAATAAAATATTCTTACCTTCAAGCCCCCCTCCGAGACTGGAGACACCCAAGTGCTCCAAGTGCACCCACACACCAGTAACAGACCGGTGGGACTGCCCCCCGCCCCCACTTGCCCTGACTGCACAGGATAGCGTGCCCCGATAACGGCGACACATAGTGGGGGACACCACGCAAGGAGAGGGTGCGAAGGCAAGATTGGGGTGCTAGGTGGTGGGACCAATGAGGGGGGGCGGGCGGGGTCCTGTGGGGGTGAAATGTTGCGCGGCGAATTCGAGCCTACCCCCTCGCCGCGCCGATCCTCACGCGGAGGGTAAAAACCCTGTGGGAGAACCCCCACCCGCGGTCGGCAGTCTTCAGATGGACCCCCCCCTCCCCAGCCTCCCCTGTGCATCTCGCACCCCCCCCCCCGCTCCCCATTGGTGACTCGCGAAGGACACGGACACTCGGGGTGAGGGGGGGTCCCCCCGGAGGGGGCTTTGGAGGTCGATCTCGGGTCGATCTCGGGTCAGTCTCGGGTCGATCTCGGGTCGATCTCGGGTCAGGTCGATCGGAGAAAATTCTACCAATCAAACACCAACCCTTCGACCACAAGACCGGCCACGGCTACGTCAAGGCGCATCGCGGTTTCTACCACGACGCGATCTTTGTCAAGCGCAACAACTTCAACCTGCTGCTCCACGAGACGTTCGGCGGCGGCTTCTCGCCCACCGCCGTTCTCAAGCTGCGCCGCCTCGCGCGCAAAGTCGCGCGCGGCAGCGTTGACCGCACGGCCTACTCGCCCAAGTACTCGCTCTCTTTTATGTCCCACCATGCAGAGCGCATCTCTCTCTCTGTTGTGCGAGGCGTGAACCGCGCCATTCGCTCTCACCTGGCAACCCTGTCTGCACGTCTCGCGCGCGCGTGAACAGGGCTCCAGGCCCCAAATTACGTGTGAGTGTTAGAGTTGTTTGGTATTGCTAAAAATCTCTCTCTCTCAATCAAAAATTCTTCTTTCGCGTGCCTCGCCGTCCTCGCAGGAGTCGCTTAGGCGGCTCCCGTGGTGTACCTGTGTTAGTGCCAGTGCGCGCCAGTCCCGTGCCCAGCGTCGTGCCGTAGAAAGAAAGAAAGAAAACAGACAACCCAAGGGTGCGATGTGCCGGCAAAAACGCCCGACAAAATTCTTCTGACGGCGTCGCGAAGGGCTTGCATTCTGCCAAAGAAATGTCGGGGCTGAAGGTGGGTGAGTTCTTGTCGGCGCCGTCGGTGCGGCGCATGAGCTCCCTGGAGGCCTTTGACGACGGCGCGTCCAGCGTTGCGGGAGGAACAGACGTGGGCTCTCGCATCAGCTTCGCGGGCAGCCGCATCAGCCTCGCGTCAAATATGACAATCGAGGAGTCTTCGCCGTCGCCGTCCGTGGTCTCGAGCGCCGGCTCCGCCCTCTCCGTCGCGGACCGAGTCTCGGTGCTCTCCGAGAGCCTGCGCGACGTCGACCACCAGCGTCGTCGGTCGCACGAGGCGGAGCTCGACCGCCTCACGCGCAGCCTCGAGCCTCCCGGCGCGCGGCTCGAGCGGATCGAGAGCTGCAGATGCAGCACGGAGGAGGACCCGCTGCCCGTGCGGCTCGAGGGGAGCTTCGTCGCGGCCGCCTCGCCGGCCGACCTCTCCGCGAGCCCGTCGTCCAGCCCGACGGACGCGGCCATCGAGCGGCTGCCTGCACTCGCCGCCGCGCTCTCGATGGACGGGGCGCCGGAGGAGAGGGGGAGGGCGCCTCCGGGCGGCGGGAGCTCGAGCGCCGCCGCATCGTCCCGCCGCCCCGGCCCGAACAAGCTCCCGGACTGGCTCACGACCCGCAAGGGCAAGCAGTGAGTGGCCCGTGAGAGAGGCCCCGGAGAGGGCCGGTTCATAATGCTGCGATACTGCGCCGCGAACGAGAGACGACCCGCGCCGAGAGCGCCAACCCCACACACCTGCCAAGCCAGCACCCGCCCCCCGCGCGTGTGAAGTGCCGTCCTCTCGGTGAGTGAGAGCGCGGACGCCCGGGATAGTTATGAGCGCGGCCGTGTGGGGGGCCGCCCTGGGGCGGGATCGGGAGCAGGGGCTGGGACAACGCCGTGGCCGCCGGCTCGAGCCGCCGGCCGTGGCCGGGGCGTCCCGTCATGCGCGTCGAGTTGTAGCGAGCGGCGCGCCGCCTTCTTGAATGGATGGAAGGGCTTTATTGTAGCTAGTTCCCACTACTAACGCAGGTTGGTTGGCCTTGCATAAATGTTAAATCCAAAATAAATGGTACGGTAAGTATCGCTTGGCCTAGAGGCTGGTTAATTCAGACCGATACAAAGAACAAACCGCGTTACAAGACCTTGATTCTCAGTCTAGCATTTTGTACCTCCCCACCAAGACGCGCGCAGAGGCAGCGGCCTGGCCCTGGGCCACCCCCAAGTCCCATCTCTCCCGTCTCCGCGGTGCGTGGTCCGTGGAGCGTCCGAGTTTGTCGCCGTCCACCCAGAATTGGAGCCGCTTGGCACCGTGCCGACACACTGTGCGGCAGGAGGCGGCGCTATACAGGCGCTCTCTACTTCAAGAATCAACCGTGTGACGAGCAACTCCGTGAAATGGAACTAGCGTAGAGCTTGTTAACATTAACTTTTGGGCCTATAACAGGTGCGCTAGTGTTGGTTGAAATCATTAACATTGTTCAAGTGTTCAACCCAGCCCTTGATGTTACTGTTGTTCAGCGGTCAGGCAAAAAAATCGGGTAAACCCCGAAAATCCCCGGGTTTCCCAGGTATTTTCGGGCATTGCCCGCACTGCCACTGGACGCTAGAGACTCTACAAGAGATCGTCGTGGCTGTTATTGCTCTGGCAGGCCCTCCTTATTGTTGCTCAGCTGGCCTAACGTTAGCTACTGTTGTTGGGGAGGCCCACTGTTGTTCTGTTGTTACCGTTAAACACTACCAAGCAGACACCGTTCAGTCAGCTCCCAACGTTAAACAGCTCTAAACTAGCCGTGGTGTACCTGTGTTAGTGCCAGTGCGCGCCAGTCCCGTGCCCACAGTGTCGTGCGAGGGAGTTTCGTTGTAGCCAGACGGCACAAACAGCTCGGAATCAACCTGGGGACGACGCGCGCGACGTCCGGCGAGCACCGCGCGTTGCTGTGCGATTCCGGAAAACTTTCCTACGAGCCGCTGCGCTTCCCACAGGCAACGCCGGACGGGGCGGAGCCGTCCATCGTCTTCCCGCACTCGTTCGAGGTTGGCTCCGCCGAGCTCCGCGAGTGGCTCGCCGGGTCGGGCATTTGAGGTGCCATGGTGAGGGCGCACGTGAGCGTGCTGCGGGCGACATGTGTTAGCGGGTGCATGTGTCAGCTCGCGTGTCAGCTCGTGTGCCTTCTTCAAAGACATATCATTCCCTGTTTCGAGCACACGAGCCGTCTAAGTTTCTTTTATGCCGTCGCGCCATGCGTCACGCTCTGCGGCCGGAGCGCGGAGAGGCCGGGCTGCTCGGCGTGAGGCGGGCAGGATAGGGCAGGATACGGCGGGATACGGCGGGATATGGCGGGATATGGCGGGATACGGTCAGATATGGAGAACTACATCAAGATACCGCAAAAGAACCGTCCAGACCAGGGCTGGGCCTCGGTAGTTGTGACCCCCCTGAGTGGACAGGAGAGAGAGAGCTTTTGTGGTGTTGGTGTACGCAATAACGGGACAGGGTAGTCGTTCTCTCTAGCTCCCCTTCTAGCTCTTAGCATGAGCTGCGCCCTGTGTCCGACCCCTTTTGCGCAGCAACACCTTAAACTTTTAGGCCCTCCAAATTCGGTCGGGTCGGAGCGTAGGCCGTAGCGGAGTGGGCCCCAAGTTTGAAAAGGGCGACGGACGCTTGCGTCCTAGCCTCCAACAACGCCTCCCCGGCGCAGAGGGGCCCCCGGAGGGATGCTCAACCGCTCCACGCCACGCCGCTTGCGGCGCTCATATTCGCTGCCCGCGGTAGCTTCTTTATTCTCTCAGGAGTCGCTTAGGCGGCTCCCGTGGTGTACCTGTGTTAGTGCCAGTGCGCGCCAGTCCCGTGCCCAGTGTTGTGCGAGGAAGTTGTGGTAAAATTCTTTATTCTCTCATTTTGGCGCTCGCTACAACGACCAGCGTATATATGCCACCCTCCACCGGCAAGCGCCCCGCCGACGACCCCGCGCACCCTGCCAAGCAGCCGCGGCGCTCGGGAGACGGCGCGGCCGCGGGACGCGAGTCGGTCTTCGGAGCCGCTGCCGCGACTGCTTACCGGGTTCCTCAAGAGACGGACGAACGCAAGGCGCGGTGGCTGTGCCTCGCCTTCGCCGCCGCCACCACTCCCTCCCTAGCCTTCAAACCTCCGCGACAGCCCAGCGCGACGCCTCCGCCACGCTCAGGTGCAGCAGCGGCTCAAGCAGGTCGGGTACGGCAAGAACACGATCGCCTACGACAACTACCGCCGGCAGGTGCCAAAGAATTCGCGGGACGGGGAGAACCCGGCGCACCTGCGGACGCCCAACGCGCGGGCGGCGGGCATCTCGAAGCGGCAGTTCGACGGGAGGCTGCGAGAGTGGAGGTCCAAGCTGCACGTCTTTTGGGGCGACGACGACGCCGAGTCTGCTGCCGGAGCCTCGGCTGGGACCGAGGGCGCGCGCCCCGCCGCTGCGGACGCGGGCCTCGTGGGCTCGTCGGCGGGCTTCTCGCTCGACGACTACCTGATGGGCGACGAGATGGACGACGCACTCGACGGCGTCGGCGGCCAGGCTGGCGGCGACACGGCGCGGCCGGAGCCGCAGCCGCTCCGCCCCGGCGCAGAGCTGGCGTCGCCGCGCGGAAGGGGCGGGGAGCGGGCCGGCGCGTGCCTCTCCCCGGCGCAGCGCCCGCGCCGCTCTCCGCGTGGCGCCGCCGCCGCTCCATCTCCATCGCTGCCGGCCGCGTCGCAGCCGGCGCCAGGGCCACGCCGCTCACCGCGCCGCTCACCGCGCGGCATCGCGCGTGCCCCGTCGCTGCAGGCCGAGGCGGCCCTCCCCGCGCCGGGCGTCGGCCAGAGCAGCAGCACCACCACCGCCACCGCTGTCACCACCACCGCCGCCACCACCACCACCACCGTCACCACCACGGCGACGGCGGCGACGGCGGGGGTGGGCACGCCGCTGAGGGGGCTTGGCGCGCAGCCGCCGGCGCGCGGCGGAGGGCTGTCGGTGCGCGAGCGGCTCGACGCGGTGAAGCGGAAGGCGGCCGCGGCGGCCAGCGCCACCGCCGAAGACATCTACGGCGGCTGGCAAGAGGACGACCTGCTGATTTGACCGGCGCCGAGTGGGAGGCAGGCCGGCCCGCAACTGCGAGTCGGCAGACTCCCGCACAGTGCGTGCCGCTTCGTGAGTGGAGCGCCCGGCCTTCTGCTGGTGGAGGCTGGGAGCTGGCCTGAGACGAGCGCATACCTCTGTGGCATAGCTCGGTCTGGCGCCTTGCCGCTTGCGGCATACAGCTCTAGGGCGTGGAGAGGCCAGAATGTGAATATGAGAGATGAGAGTACTGTCGTCGGTGTGTGAGAGCAAGAAAGAGCCTGGGCAGATTATTTTAATGATTATACATAGATAGAGCAGTCACCTCCAGGAGAGTTGGGCGACGCACGACCGAGAGCGCGGGAATTCTTTGGAGTTTGGTTCGCCTGTGATAGTGCTAGCACGCGCCAGTCCGCACCCGTGTCGAGCCTGTCTGAAAGAAAGAAAGAAAGAAAACAGACAACCCAAGGGGAAAAAGAAAGAAAACAGACACGCAAACGAGGGATGGGACGAGGACAGGGTCCCCACCTGCACGAGCAGGATTTTGGAAGGACGATCAGGGGGACAGGTGGGGCTCTCCTGCTCCTGACAAGGGACACGACAGGCTCGCAGCGCGGTGCGCGGTGGACACCCACATCCACTGGCGGTCTCATCTCAGTCTAGCGACCTGCCTCCAGCTTGTCGCTGGCAGTCTCTCCTACCACAGGCACACTGACACAGGGGTGGCAGGGGCGGCGGCACGAGTCTCCCACATACTATGCGGGCCTCACTAGAGGTGCGGCCTGTGCGTGTCCTCGCCCTTGAGGGGGGAGGGGGTAATAAATAAATAAATACAACGGACACGCCAAACGAGGGGTGGGAGAAGGACAGGGTCCCCACCTGCACGAGCAGGATCTTGTAGGACGATCAGGGACACAGGGGAACGGGAGCGGGGAGCGCATCGCGACACGGAGGGGGGCTGGGCAGGGGGTTCACCCTCACGACAGGGTCCCAGGGATTCCTCTCTCGTATAGGACAGGTTGCACCCGGCGGCACGGGGGCAAGCGCGGGCCTCCTACTGGTTGCGCTCTCCTAGTTCTCCTGCTCCTGACAAGGGACAGCGACAGGCTCGCAGCACGGTGGACTCCCTATCCACTGGCGATCTCTCTCGACTAGCGACCTTCCTCCGACTTCTCACCGGCAGTCTCTTCTACCACAGGCAGACTGACACGTGGGTGGCAGTGGCGGTGATAGGAGTCTCCCACTCTGTGGGCCTCGCTAGAAGTGCGGCCCCTGCGCGTGTCCTCGCCCTTGAGGAAGGGGAAGGGGCTGTGTGTCAGTGCATGTGTACAACAACATGTGTGTGTGTGTGTGTGTGTGTGTGTGTGTGTGTGTGTGTGTGTGTGTGTGTGTGTGTGTGTGTGTGTGTGTGTGTGTGTGTGTGTGTGTGTGTGTGTGTGTGTGTGTGTGTGTGTGTGCTCGCTCGCTCGCTCGCGCGCGCCGCTTGCGCGCGCGCGCGCGCTGCGCGAGCCGCCCTGCCCGCTGCGCTGCTAGGGTTGCGCTGCGGGAAGGGCTCGGCGACCGTTCCTAGAACTCCTCGTCGCTCCCCTCGTAGAGGGAGGGCTCGTTGGACTCAAGGCGTGGGCCGCCGTCGTAGGAGGAGCGGGCGGCTCCGCGGGCGACGCTCGCCCAGTCCTTCTTGTTGCTCTTGACCTCGCCGCCGCCGCCGCCGCGGCCGCGGCCGCCGCGCCCGCGCCGCCCGCGGCTTGTGCCCAGCCTGACCGCGCTCGGCATGCGCTCGTAGATAGTGTCCTTGAAGGCGGAGTGGAGGAGCGCCTCGAAGTTGACGCACGGCGCGTAGCGGCAGCGAGCGGCGGTCTTGCACGGGATGGCGGTCTGGTTGAAGGCCGGGCAGAAGCCGATCCCGTCGCGCACCGCATGGTGAGAATGCGTACCCAGAAATTCTTTTGTGATCGCTCGCGCCTTTGCTTTGAGCGTTAGCCAGCCGGCAGCCCGCCGCCAGCCCACGCTCCTCACCGCGCCCCTCTGGCACCGAGTACCCATCGCGCACCGTGCGTCGTCGCAGGTCCGCGATGGCAGCACCCGCTGCCGACAAGTATTCCGAAGCCGAGGGCGTCGTCGAGACTGTAATCAAAATCTTCTCCGAGCGCACCGACCCAAACACCGCGCGCGACGCGGGGCGCGAGATCTGCGAGATCAAGCGCCGCGCCACCGCGCGCCACGCCGAGCTCGTCCGCAGCATCCGAGAGCTGACAAACGAGGCGGAGCGGGCGCGGCGGCGGCTTGCCGAGGGCGAGCAGCTGGAGGCGGGGAGCGCGGTGCGGGAGGAGCTGCTCTCGGCCAAGGCGCGGGCGGAGCGGTCTATCTCGCGGATGCGGCAGGAGAACCTCGCGCTGCAGCAGCAGATCGGCACCGCCGAGACGCGTGCGTCCGAGCTTGCTGCGCGCGAGCAGGTGAACTCTCCCCGGCCTGCCCGCCGCTAGCCACCGGCCCGCGGACCAGTGAGCCTCGCCCCCCACCCCCCGCGCGCGCGCAGGGCGTGCGGCAGCAGGAGCTCGTCGAGGTGCCTCGCGCGCGCCACACCATCTCGCTGTACGCAAACATCTCTTCGATCCGGTGGGACTTTGGCACGTCCAACGTCAAGGGCTTCCTCGCCTCCAGCGGAGGGAGTGGCATCAAGGCGAGGGCCCGGCTGTAGTAGGGTGAGGAGAGGTGGGGGGGGAGGGGGGGGGGGAGGGGAGAGGGGGAGGGAGGGAGGGAGAGGGGAGGAGAGGAGGGAGCAGTGGCAGAGGTGGGGGGAGGTGCTCGTCGGGTCGCGTACAAGGCGAGGGCCCGGCTGGACGCGGCGTTAGCCTCGCCCCCGTGCCCCTCGCCGCCCCACCACGCCGCCCCCTCCCTCCCCCGACGGGCCAGCCGAGCGACCGGCTTAGCCCGCATGGCCGCCGCCCTCAGGCCTTTGAGATGGACCCGGCACAGCAGTCGGGCTTCGAGATGACCAACCACCTGTGGGAGCTTATGGGCACGAGCTGAGCAGCTGCGGGGCGGGGGCGGAGGAGAAGGGGGGCGCTGCGACGCGGCGTTGGGCGGCGCAGCCGAGGCGAGACATAGGCGGAGGAAGGCCGCGGCTTGCAGCCCGCACTGCGCGGCGGCGGCGGTCCGCTGGAGAGCTGCTGCCGCGTGAGAGGCTGGGGAAGGGGTGGGTGGGAGGGGTCGTGATGGTAGTCTCGTGACAAGAGCCGGGGACGCGTGCTGTCTGGAAGAGACGAGGGCGGCGTCAAGCAGCCCAGGGCGATACAGGGTGTGTACCACAAGAGGTGGCATGTGCACGTGCGCCGTGCCTGGGTGGGTCTGGCGCGAGCTGTGGCCTGTGCTGCCTGCTCCCCAGACACCTGCATGCTGCTACAAGGGCTCGCCACCCCCCCCAAATATACGGCGCAAGAGTAGTTGTTGAATACAGTCTCAGAGCAACTCTACTATCAAGGGACTGAGATACTGAGAGAAAATCTCACACACCCAGATCTCTCCCCCCAGACGCGCCAGACCGCACATCTCGTCTCCGTCCCGCGTCCCGCCCACCGTGTGGGCGAGCGAGCTGCGACCTCACCTCACACCTGCTGCTGCTCCTCCACGCTCCGACACCTCGCGCTCGAGGCCCTCGCGAAGATCTTTACTGCTGCCGCACGGAGGCTAGTGAGAGAGCGAGAGTGTCCGCAGACGGAGACCGCTCGAGACGGCGAGAGAGAGAGAGAGAGGGAGAGAGAGAGAGAGAGAGAGAGAGAGAGAGAGAGAGAGAGAGAGAGAGAGAGAGAGAGAGAGAGAGTCGCCGGCCGCAGCTCCCGCGGCATATGGCGAGCCGCAGCATATGGTTCCGTGGCACCGAGAGCCCTGCCACAGGGCAGTGTGCCGAAACGGCGACACGCGACAGCCTGGCGACAGCGGCGGCTGAGAAAGCACCAGGCTATCCCACAGCCACACGAGCTGCGCGGGTGGCGCTGATGCTCCCGCGCCCCATTCTCCATTTCGACTAGACCGCACGATGCTGGTGTGCCCAGTCGCCAATCTCGCTGGCGCGCGTGCGAGCGAGGCGTGTGAGAGGGCATGCTGCAGCGCCACAATCAGGGCGCCGCATCCAGCTCGGCGAGCAGTCGCTGCACCTGGCGAGAGAGGGGGGGGGGTGGGGGGGGGGGGCGGGGGGGGGGGCTAGGCCCGGAGGGGGGCGGGTGTGGAAAACGGACGGTGGGGCGGGTCTTGCGCGGGCGGGCGGGGCGTGGGAGGGTGGTGCGGGGTGTGGGAGGGCGGTTTCGGTGGCCGGTCGCCTGCGTCGGCAGAGGCCCCTCGGGCGTGATGTTCAGCGCGGCGTTCGCCTGCTTGACGAGGGCTGCCATCGGCAGCGAGGTGTCGAGGGAGAGGTGCGACGCCACCGCCTGCACCGTCTCCTTGAGGCTGCCTGCGAGTGGGGCGGCCGCAGCCCGGCGGTGAGACGGAGGGGCGAGAGTTGTCCCTAGGGTTAGGGTTAGGGTTAGGGTTAGGGTTAGGCGGTGAGACGGAGGGGCGAGAGTTGTCCCGCAACCTCTCGTGGCGCACGCCTCGCTTCCCCGCCCCGACCGTCGCCGCGCCCGTTGAGGCTGCCGCCGCCCCCGCCCCCGCCCCCGCCCCCGCCCCCGCCCCCGTCCCCACCACCGCCGCCGCCGCCGCTGCCCCCGCCCCCGCCGCCCCGCCTCGACGCGCAAGCACGCGTGGCCCGTTCTCGCCGCCGCCGCCGCCGCCGCCGCCGCCGCCGCCGCCGCCGCCGCCGCCCGGCGTGCCGCTGGCTGCGCTGCCACCGCCGCCACCCGAGTCTCTCCCGTCTGCACCGGAGCCTCTGCCGCTGGTGCTCCCGTTAGTGGGCGGCGCGGCGGCGGCGGCTGCCTTTGCGCGCGGCGGCGGCGGCGCCGCCGGCCCGACGGGCGGAGCCTGGCCTGGCCGGCGCATCAGCACGCGCATGGGCTGCACCTCGAGCGGCGGAGGAGGGAGCACGTCCGGCTCGTGGGCCGGCCGCTGCGTGCCGAGCTCGGGGAAATCGCCGTCCGCAAGCGACCTCCACGCGCCCGAGGAGTGCGCCGGCAGCGCCCCCCACGCCGCCTCGGGCGACGGTGGCGCCGCGGCGCGCGGGTCGCAAGGGGCCGCAGACACCGACCGGACGCCGAGCGAGCCTTGCACCTCAGAGCGGAGCACCTCCGCCTCTGCGGCGGCCGCGGCGCTCCTCCGGTCTTTTTCGGCGCGCAGCGCCGCGGCGGCGCGGTCCACATCGCCGCCGGCCTCGAGGAGCGCAGCGGCAGCGACGTGGACAGGATACCTACCCCCACAACCCGCGACGCGTCTCGATGCCACGCGCCGGCCGCGCGGAGGCAGGGAGGCTCTCTCGCGCGCGCCCGAGGCTCGTGAGCGACGCGAGTCGCCGCCGCGCGTCCTCCGACCCCTCCTGCTGCGCCTATACGGGAGGGCTCCCAGACGGGTCAGGGACGGCTCCTGCCGGCCTGCGAACTTCCCGCCCCACCTGGATGGCGCGCAGGTCCTTCACCTCGCCAGACGCGCCGCCCGCCCCTTCGCAAGGAGCAGCGGCCGTGCCGCCGCTGCAGCGGCCGCGGCCGCCGTAGCCCTCGCCGCCGCCACTGCCGTTGGTGCCGTTGGCGCCACCGCCACCGCCACCGCCACCGCCACCGCCACCGCCACCGCCTCTGCCACCGCCACCGCCTCCGCCACCGCCACCGCCTCCACCACCGCCGCCACCGCCACCGCCTCCGCCACCGCTGCCGCCACTACTGCCGCCGCCGCTGCCGCCGCCGCTGCCGCCACTACTGCCGCCGCTGCCACCGGTGCTCTTCCACGCGGGACGGGAAGGCGGCGGCGCCGGCACAAACGTGGGACGGGACGGCTCGCGTCGCCGCCACTCGGGCACGTCCTCCTCCTCGGACGACCTCCGTGGCAAGTCTCGATGCGGCGGCGATTGCGGCGATTGCGGCGGCTGCGACGGCCTCTGCTGCGAGCCGGCCGCCGACTCGGCCTTGCGCGGCTCCTCGCGTCTGCGGTGCACCTCGCCCAGCGTGGGGAAAGCGGCCACGGCCGCCGCCGCCGCCTCCTTTGCCAGCGCCTCCTGCTCCCGCTCGACCACCTCCACCTCCCGCGCGGCACGGGCGGCGGCCTCCTGCGCCGCCGCCGCGCGCGCAGTGGCGGCGCGTGCCTCGCGGGCGGTCTCTAACGCCTCGCGGGCCGCTCGGAGCGCCTCCGCCTGCTCCTCCGCCACCTCCTCCGCCACGGCGGCGCTGTTCGCTCTCATGACGTCGGATACCGTTTTTCTTGTTCGCGTGCTACAGGCCCACCCTCGCCCACTACCATGCTGTCTTAATCCGACAGGTTCGGCACCGCCTGCGCTCGGCACCGCCTCGGTAGAACACAAAATTACTCCTGGACTCATCAGAACGTGACGACCTGACGTGCAGAGTGTTAGAGTTGTTTGGTACTGCTAAATCTCTCTCTCAGAACTCCAACAAAACCTCTCCTCATCAGAACTCTGACCCTGAGGGAGGGTGTAGAGGATGTAGAGTGTAGAGCGCTGTAGAGCTGTAGAGATGTAGTGTGCTGGAGAGCGCTGTAGAGCTGTAGAGCTCTACAATCCGCCGCGGGACGAAGCGCCTGCGTTGTAGAGCGATGTAGAGCGCGATTTTGCTGTGAGTTTGTTGCAGAGGCTCTACAGCCAAACCGCCGGGAAGGCAGTGACTCAAAGAGGTCGAGCCGCGCTAATGGGGTGTCTCCGAGCTTACTGGAGCTCTGATGGACGGCCCCGATTGGGTCTCACCTGAGGGAGGGTGTAGAGGATGTAGAGTGTAGAGCGCTGTAGAGATGTAGAGCGCTGGAGAGCGCTCTAGAGCGCTGTAGAGCCTGTGTAGAGCTGTAGAGCTCTACATCCGCCGCGTGACGATGTGCCTCCGTTGTAGAGCGATGTAGAGCGCGATTTTGCTGTAGAGTTTGTTGTATGTAGAGGCTCTACTCTGTCTACAGCCAAACCGCCGGGAAGGCAGTGACTCAAGGAGGTCGAGCCGCGCTAATGGGGTGTCTCCGAGCTTACTGGAGAGCTCTGGTGGACGGTGGACGGCCCTGACTATCCCTGACACACAGAGAGTCACTCTGACGGCACATAACACCCTATAACTGCGTCATGACCAGCCTGCCATGCGTCGCCGGTGCGGATTCGTCGCTGTGCTTCTTTAGCAGGCGGTGGACTGTCGGCTGCGAGGACGGTCGCATTTGCGCGAGGCGAGGCGAGCATTGCTGCGCGTTGCATGCGCCATGACTCGCGCCAGCGCGTGCGGGAGCTCCTGGCTGAGCGTTGAGTCCAGGCGAGTTGCGCTGGCCACTATCGCTACGCCGAGCCGAGCTGACGCGCCGAGGCGCCGGCCAGTCGCAGCCGTGAGGCATGCCACAGCAGCAGAGGCACCTGCCACCCATTGGGCGGGCAGACAGAAGGCCAGGGCAGCACTGGCAAGTGCAACGCGCCTCATGTCGGAGAGCGGCCGTGCCTCGTTCGCCGCTTATGATGTAGAGTTTGTTGTAGAGTCTAGAGATTTCACGTTGATCGTTGTAGAGCGCCTCTACATCGCGTCTACAACGCAGGCGTTTCGTCCCGCGGCGGATGTAGAGCTCTACAGCTCTAAAGCGCTCTACAGCTCTACAGCTCTACAGCGCTCGACTACACTCTACATCCTCGCTACACACCCTCCCTCAGCCGCTGACGACCTCTCTACTGACTCTGTGTGACTGTGTGTGTACAGCTCTGGGGGGGCGCGGGGGCCCCCGGAGGCACCGTGCGCCGCGCCGCAGTGCGGAAACGGGGCTCCGGCTCTATTAGTCTCTATTAGCACCAACTTCCCGAATGATTACGGTTGATTAGATGGCAGATTTGGAGAGATCTCGAGGAGTACACACAGATAGACCCTCCAATCATCAGTAACCTCCAACCTGATCGGTCGTACTGACCGCCGACAGATCACTCCAGACAGCAGACAGGCCGACGTCTGCACGCGGCCGGCCGGGCGAGAGGCTTGACACGATCCGACCCTGCCCTGACGCTGCTGCTCTAGCTATCAGCCATGGACTGCTGACTGCTGCCACAATGTGCGACCGGTGCTGGCCCACTTGGCGGCCTCCCCGGTCAGTGGTGAGGCGCAGTTCAGAGCTGTCGATGGCGCGATGCCGCACTGGTCCCATATTGGTGACACTAGACCACAAAGTTTGCCGGTCCAAGAGAGAGGCACCGGCGCTGTCCTGAGAAGGTGCGTGGTCCTTCATGACTGCCCATGCGCGCGAGGCTGTGCAGGCATAGCCTCGAGAGTGCCAGCAGCCAATCCGAGGCGACGCGCATTGCACCAAGCGTGCACACGATGGAAGGACACCTTGACCTTCCTACTGGCCGTACGATCAGGTCGTCACTGAATGCTTGATACTAAGGCCGCGAGCTATGCAGGTGATCAATTGTGCAGCACGGCACACGGTCAGCAGCGCCGAAAGGATGTCGCAAGGCGTGATAGCATGGCCGCAAGTACGCCGAATTCCCGTGAAAACAACAGAAATCGGCGCCTGCGGCGGGCCATGGGACCCCATCGCCCCCCCGCATGGACACCCTCTGGGGCCCCCGCGCCGGCCCAGAGGTGTACAGTGTACTGTGTAGCGTGTAGGAGTCGTGTATAGTGTGAATCAGACGCCAATTGCCTGCGGGGGCAAGTGCAGGGTGGGCGTGCTTTCAGAGAACAGAGTTGAGAGTATGGTGCCGGAAAAATACCGCGGGACACCACGCGCGACCCCATGTCGTGGCTCGTGGGTCCCACCTGGCACCTGCACAGTCGCTGTGCGAGTCGCACCCCAGCCACCCAAGTGCTTGCCAGTCCATGGCCCCGCCGGCCCGCTCGCGCTCCCCGCCGCCCCACACAGCACGGCACGCCGCGCGCTGTGACCTGTGTGGAGCAAACCCATTCTCCCAGAGTCCCTCGAAGAGTCCCGGACACTGCCACCTCAACCTCGCGCCACCGCCTCGCTGTCCACCGCTGAAACCAACCTCGATCAACATCGAATTCCTCCCAAATCGGTCACCCACGGCACAAGCACAGAGTCCCGCAAGACGCTCAGAACCCTTCCGCCCGGTTGGGCACCCTCCGGTAGCCCCGCGCCTACGGCGAGAGGGGGCGCGGCATGAGAGAAGCGCTCGGCGCGGCGTCGCCGCGCCTCGCCTAAGGCCGCGGTGTGTGCCCCGCCGCGCGAAGTGACGAACTGGAGGCAATTCAGGGCGACCGAGGCGGCGAGCAGGGCGTACATGACGGTGCTGGAGCCCTCGTCCGCCGGCCGCACCGCCTCCTGCTGCGTGCAGCGTGTCTCGACGGCCTGCTCGATCGAGCGCAACGACTGCTGCAGCTCGGAGTGCTGGCGCTCGAGCGACTTCTGTTGCGTCTCCGCGAGCTGCAGCGCGGAGCGCGCCTGAGGGACAGGGAGTCTCGACGTCGCGCGCGGCGCGGGGACAGAGGGCGGGCAGAGGGCGGGCAGAGGGCGGGCAGAGGGCGGGCAGAGGGCGGATGGAGGGCAGAGGGCGGTTGGGGCACGCTCCTGCGTCAGCGCGGCGCCGTTGTCCGTGGACGGCGGCGTGAGGGGCCTAGCCTCGCCGCCCAGCCCCTCGCTGCCGATGGCGGGCCCCGCCTTTCGCAGGATGAGCGAGACGTCGAGCCCGCCCCCCTTGTGCACGCCCGTCACCGAGAAGAACCAGTCGTGCTTGCGCAGCAGCTCCTGCGTCTCCTTGCGCAGTCGCGTCCAAGCGCCGCCCTTGGTGTGACCGAAGCGGTCGAGCAGGAAGGGGTGCTCGGCGATCTTCTGCGGGAAGAAGCACTCGCCGCCGCAGTCCGAGTTGTTGGTCGGCGCCTGCTGCGCGTGCGACGCGTCCCACGGCAGCGCGCCGATCAGGATGTCCTCGATAATGTAGAAGCCGCCCGGGCGGAGGCGTGGCCAGAGCACGTGCAGCGTCTTTTCCTGGTCGAGGAAGCGGTGCGAGCCGTCGTCGAGGATGATGTCGAGCTGCGGCGGAAGCCGGACGCGCGAGAGCTGAGCCGGGTCCGACGCGTCGGTGTTCAGCGTCAGGTGCACCTGGGCGGGCGGTGGGGAAGGGCGGCGCGGGAGGCTGAGGGAAAGAAGGGGCCTGGCGACTGCGGGCGAGGTGTGGCGGGGCGGGGTGTGCTGGCGACTGGCGGGCGCGTGTCAAATGACTCGCGGCTCCGGAGGGGCCAAGGTGCCAGGTTGGCTGGGCGAGGAGCGCCCGCGGGTCAGACCACATCGACCGGTTGTACTCGCAGCCGAACTTGGCCTGGTGCGCGACGACGCGGTCCGTGGCGCCGCCGGGGACCGCGCGCTTGGCCACCTCCTCGGTCGTCTTGATGTCGATGGGGTAGATGTGTGCCTTTGGAAAGTAAATCAGCCACGAGGCGACCGACGGCGCGGTGTCCTCGCCAATCCCAATCTCGAGGATGGAGGTGACGACGTTGCGGATCGAACCAAAGATCTGGTGGTACGCCGACGCGTAGTGGTGCTTGCTCTGCCAGAAGGTGCCCTTGTCGGAACAGTACTGGTCGTACAGCTTTGAGAGCTCGTTCACAGGGCACGACGGCGGGCACGCCGCGTCGGACGGACGGCCGTGGCTGAGCCCGGCGAGAGCGAGGGTGAGCAGTCTGAGCGGTGCGCAGGTCGAGCGGCACATGGATCCGGCGCTCGACGAGCGTTAGGAAAGGCCGACTCCACGCCCGCAGCGGCTCAGTCGGCGACAGGTATGGAGAAATCGCGAATCAAGACGCCGGGCTCTGCGCGAAAAGGGAGGGGGAAGCGAGAGGGCTGCGGCAACGACCGCCGGACGAGTGTTCAAAAATCTCTCTCAACCGGACCCGCCAAGGGACGATGATGTAGCAAACGACAAAACCAGAACGACAAAACCAGTCGACATACTGCGGACCCGCCAGAGCCTTCCAGGCGGCATTCAACCGAGCTGTCTGTCGACTATTCGGGGCTGGGAGTTTTCGCTGCTCCGGTCACGGCCTCACGCGTTCCCCCCCTACTTAGGCAGCCTTGTTGATCTCGCTTCCGCGAGACCCACAATGCTGACCCTGAACTTCGATCAGACTCGGTTTCGACACGCCCTCCCGGAGGATGACGGGCGCAGAATCTCTTCACGTCCCTTTGCCCGACTCCGTTACAGACAGACGCTACTCTGTCCGGCAGATTGATCGCTACTTGAGCTTTTGCGCACGCGGCACAGTGACATCTACTGTGAAGCCGAGGTACATATCCAGGTCAACGGATTGCGGCCACTCCAATTGTGGCTTGTGCCGGTTCGTGCAACGCCTGATCGCGCGAAGAGGGCAGGAGGGTGTGTTTATGCTGCTTTTGCTCCGCGTGAGGCTTGAGCACGCGCCCACCGCGCTCGCGCCCTTCGAGTGCGCCGGCTTTTGCCTCGTCGGACTCCGAACGGCCGTGCCGACCGGTGACGCGCTCATCGCGCTCCGGTGGCACGCCGAGGCCAACAACACAGACGTCATCGCGCAGCTCTGTGAAGCCGCGAGAGCACAATTGCCGGCGGGTGTCGCACTGTCGATCACAGCCTCGCAAGAGGACGCGCTGGAGCAGATGCGCGCCCACTTCGGCCCTCGCGAGGTGGTTCAGTGGGCTGCAGACCCGGCCGACCCAAGCCGGCGCGCCGAGCCGCCGCTCGGAGACGCACTGCAGCACGCGGGCGCGCCCTGGCTGGAGGAGGTGCTCCGCGCCGCCCCAGGCTCGAGCGGTGCGGGCGCCGCCTTTGTCCGCCGGCTGAGGCGAGACGGGTACGCACCGCTGCTCCTCACCGCATCGCAAGCGGCGCTCTGGCGAGAGGTGCCGCCGCCGCAGCCCGTCCCACCGCGGCCGTCGCCCCCGCCGCCCGCTCCCCCTCGTCACGCGCCGCCGCCCTCGCCACGCCCTTCCTCGCCACTGCCCTCAGGTGGAGGGGTCCGCGGCGACATGGTTCGCCCAGTCGACCGAAGCCAAGCTCGAGCAGGCGGGCGCCTACGCCCACATTGACCGCAAGTTCACCGGCTACCGCGACGGAAAGTACCGCGAGCAGCTCGAGGTGCGGGCGACGCCCGGCGCCGTCCACCCGGCGCCGGTCGACGCAGACGGCCGGCTGCGCTTCTCGGTGAGCCGCCCCTCCCCCCTTCTGGCACAAACCCGCGCATCCGCCACCCCTCGCCTCACCCGCCCGCTCCACGCCCGAGGCGGCCCTCTCCCTGCTCGTGCGGACGCTGGACGGGGTCGCGCGCGGCCTGCTCCCACACGTCGCCGCGGAGCTCGGCTGTGAGCCTCGCTTCCTCGCCGGACTCTGCGACGCCGCGCCATCCGCCCCGAGTGACAACGGCAGCAGCGAGGACAGAGGCGAGGACAGAGGCGAGGACGGAGGCGAGGACGGAGGCGAGGACGGAGGCGAGGTCGGAGGTGAGGTCTCGGGCGCTTGCGGGTGCAGAGGCGTGCCGCTGATCGAGGCGTCCGAACTCGACGCCGCGGTGACGTCGGAGGCGGAGCGCATCCGAGGCGCAGCGCGCGCCTCTGCCTCCTTCATCGACGCCGGCGCCGACGCCGACGCTGCGGAGGCGCCGCGGCTGGCGCACTCGCTGCTTCGGCTCTGCCGGTACGACTCGCGGCGTGAGGGTGCGTACGGCACCGATGTGCTCTGCGAAGAGCACCACGACGTGGGCGCGCTGCTCCCGCCACTCACCCTTGGACCCTCACCCTTGGACCCTCGAGAAGAGGGGAGCGGCGCCGGTGGGCTGCCACAGCAGCGCGCACATCTCTGGGAGTAGGCCTGCTCACCCTGGACGTGTGCGCTTCCGCCGCCGGGCTGCACGCACTCCGCCGCTCCGACGGGCTGTGGGTGCCTGTGGAGGAGACAGCGCTGCGAGCCGACGGCGGAGTCGCTCTCGTCGTCATGGTCGGCGACACTCTCGCCCGCCTCTCGGCGGGACACTTTGCGCCGTGCAAGCACCGCGTGGTGGCGCCTCGCTCGGGCGAACGAGTCGGGCTGCCCTTCCTCTTCCGCGGCCGCTCCGACGCCGTCCTCGACACGCGGCCGGCGCTGGCGGCCGCCGCCGCGGCGGGAAGAGTTGCGCATTTGGCCGAGCTCGAGACGGTCACCATCAGGGACCTGCCCAGCTTCGACTCGGCAAGAAGCATCCTCAAGGGCTGGTTTCGAAGCGTTCGCAAACCCAAACCCATCGAGTCCGCGATGTGAGCACGTCGCACGCCGCCCGACAGCGGTTTCGTGTCGTTTTGGGGTACAGTCGGTTGTCTACAGAGAGATGTGTCGAAGAGGTGCGGGGCACTCTCTCTGAGAGCGTGAGAGGGGACACGTGTGTGTGTGCTCTAATGTGAAGATTGCACACACGCCTAAGGGGATGGAGCCCTTGCCCTCACAGCGTGGCGGGGACCGGGGTGGACTGGACTCTGGAGAGAGCGAGGGGCCACGAAATCTCACAAGCATGCATGTGTGTACACGTAGTCACCTCGATCTGACCCTCGAGGATCGGAGAACATGCGCCCCCGCCCACCGGCACCCGGCGCACGCACCGCGCACGCCTGCTGTGAGTGCACATAGACACCAACCAGCAACCTCCCAGCCGCCGCCCCATCTCCAATGTACTCTGAGTCTCTCTCTCCCATCTCGCTCGTCTCTGTCTCAGATTGGTATCTCTCTCTCTCACCAACAGAGCCACAAAATCAGCTCTCTCACCTGCTCGCTCAGCGTTGCACGGGTCGGCCTCTCGCCCCCCGCGCCCTGCGGTCTCCCCGGTCCTTAAGTGGAGCGGCGCGCTAAGTATCCGGTTGAGTGGAGCGGCGCCCAAGTATACGACGCGACTGCAGTTACTGCAGCATACTCAGGAGCTTCTGAGCTCCATCATAGGATGACGGGGACCTCATTCTGGCTATACTTGATGAAGGGCTTAATCCCACCGATCTCGATGAGGATCGTTGCCTCGACGTGCGCCAGCGCGGGGTCGGCGTGACCCCCGATTCCGCGTTGATAAAAATCAAATGCCTGCATCGCGTAGAGCAGTTTGATGACCGCGCTCACCACAGCGGGCGAGTTGCAGTCGATGATCACAGGGAGCCACTCCATCCTCTCGGCCTCCAGGTACTCGAAGCCAGACATTTTAATTGTTCTCTCGGCGCCGAGAGAAGGCAAGTCAACCGCAGCGATCCTCGTGCCGTCGTAATAGACATCGACGATGAGCCCCTCGATTAGGAGCTCCGAGCCGACCGGGTTTTTCATCTCGAGCCGCACGTACTGCTGCAAGCAACCAGACCCGCCGAAAATCGGTCCAGTCATCATTGTACTGATGGCTATAGGGATGTTGAAGTCGATGTGCACCACCTCGACTACGGCGCCAACATCCTCCGCGAGAGCATTCTCATAGCCGCCGAGGTCGAATGCCCCACGCGCTATCTTTGATATCAGATCGATCGGTGGTGGCGGCGGCGGGTATTTATTAAGCGTCCTCGTTTGGAAGGGGGTAACGCCTCTCCCGGTGGCCCCCATCGTTAGTTGCGAAAACGTTCTCCTCATCATCTTGGGGTAGCTGATGCCGGGTAGCGTGCAACGAACAAGGATGCCGCTGGAAGCTTCCGTATAGAACGGCTGCGAGGAATTGAGAATCAGGGCGATGAGCGGGCTCGACTTGTTCGCGACGAACGTGTCAAACACAACTGAAGCACCAAGAGACTCGCGCTCGCGATTCGGCGCATCGAGGTGACCATGGACGAGCACCTTGGGATTTTGCCCCTGCAGGATCGCAAAGTCGGGCGGTGTTGTCACCTGCACAAAGTGCGGCCCCAGCGTCTCTCGCTCGTCACAGGGTGACGCCACCCCATTAAGGGGCACGTAGGCCGCAGTTTGAGTGCAACTCGATACATTCTTCTTGAGCTCGGTGTGCACGTTGATGAAGACCTTTCCCAGATCCATGATGTCAAAGCTCGACGGGTTGTTAATCTCGACCGAGATTGCAATGTCCGCCTGCGAGCAGGCGCGAGCGGCGTGATGGGGTGGACATCGCGAAGAAAAGAATTTGCGGTTCACCAGCGAGAATTTCCGCGCACCGCACACGATTCACAAGAACGGTGGGCGGCGGCTAGCACCACACCCCTCTCCTTAAAATCCCTGTGTGGTGGCGGCGTGCCGTCCTCCCATCCCTCCCGTCGTGGCTCTTTTCTTTCGACGTGGAGGCAAAGTACCGTACCTCCTCCGTGGCAGGGCGGCGCCTTCCTTGCCGCCTTCACCTTCAGCACCCTGTCGGGGAGCCGTTACCTGTTCGTCGGCGGACAGGTTGACGGCGGCGGGGCCCACCCCGGGTGTTTCTTCTGGTGGAGGCCCTAAAACCGCCGGGGTAGGGGTGCCGCTGTGTGTCGAGGGGTCGGGAGGGCGGGAGTGTGGACCGTGACCGAAGCCCTCCGCCGATAGAGGTGTCAGGCGGCAGGGCCCGGGAGGGGTGGGGCTCGCCAAACACGAGGCGTAGGGGGGTCCATCCAAGTGGGCTCCCTTGAGGCGCGCCGCCGCTCCACAAAAGCAGGCATGGCAGCCACGCGTGGGACCGTCACCCTGCGCGTCATCGAGGCGCACTTCGAGGAGGCGTTCGTCGACGCGCCCGTCAACAGCACCTACTGTGCCGTCTGCGTCCTCGAGAAGACGCGCTGGCGGCGGCGGCGCTCGCAGGCGCGAGGGCGCGGGGCAGGTGAGGACCCCATGCGGCCAGTGTGGAACGAGGAGTTTGAGCTGGACGAGGTGCGCGACGACTCGCGCATCGTCGTCGATGTGTGGAACTGCGCCGCCGCCGGCGGCGACTCGGACGCCTTCTACGGCAAGGTGACGCTGCGGCTCGCCGAGCTGGCGCTCGCAAAGCTCTCGACCGACGCGGCGTGGCACGAGCTCCTGCCGGGTCGAATCCAGCTGCAGCTGCGCTGGGATCCAGCGGACGGCGACGGTACGCCGCTGGCCGCGCCGATCCCCCGCGGCGCGCCACTTCCCCTCACCGCAGACGCTGTTGCTACGTACGACCAAAACGGTGGCGCTGTTGCTGCTGCCGCCGCCGCCGCCAAGGTGGAGCGGGCAGCGGTGGAGCGGGCGGCAGCGGAGCGGGCAGCGGTGGAGCGGGCGGCAGCGGAGCGGGCAGCTGCGGAGCGGGCGGAGGCAGAGAGGGTGGCTGCGGAGCGGGCGGAGGCGGAGAGAGTAGCTGCGGAGCGGGCGGAGGCGGAGAAGAGGGAGCGCGAGCAGCAAGAGGAGCGAGATCGGCTCGAGCGGGCGGCGCGTGCGCGCGAGGAGGCGCGGAGGCGGGAGGAGGAGGCCGAGGCGGCGCGAAGAGAGCAGCAGGCGGCGGCGGCGCGGCAGCGGGTCGAAGCTGCCAGGGCCGAGCGCAAGGCTCGGGAGGCGGCAGAGGCGGCGGCGGCGGCGGCGGAGGCGGAGGCAAGGGCAGCGGAGGAGGCGAGAGCGGAGGCGAGGGCGGAGGCGAGGGCGAGGGCGGAGGCGGAGGCACTAGCGGCAGCAGAGGCAGAGGCGGCAGCAGAGGCAGAGCGCAAGGAGAGGGCGGCAGCAGAGGCGGCGGCGGCGGCCGAGGCGGCGGCGGCGGCCGAGGCGGCGGCGGCGGCCGAGGCGGCGGCGGCGCAGGTGCGTCTGAGGCTCGACCACTACGAGTACACTCACCGCGGCGGCAGCGGACACGGGCCCAAGGAGAACCAGGATGCGTACTTTGTGCTGCGCGTCGACGAAGCCAACTGGGCGTACGGCGTGCTGGACGGGCACGGAGGCGAGCACGGGCGGGTCGCGTCGATGGCGGCGTCCGCCGCGATGCAGGAGCACTTGCGGGCGCACTTTTGGCGGCTGCGCTCCGAGCCCGAGGCGGTGATGAGCGAGGTGTTCGAGGCGGCGCACGCCGCCATCTGGGAGGCGATCAAGGCGATGCCGGACGTGTTTGAGCGCGACGGGATGCTCGTCATGGAGGTGGGGAGATATGGGGAGATATGGGGAGATATGGGAAGATGCTCGTCATGGAGGTGGGGCAAGGGAGGGGGAAGAGAGAGGCGGGCGGGGGGGCAGCACTCGCGCGGAGCCGTCTCGGAAGTGCCTCGATAGGTGGAGGAGGAGGACTGGCCCCTGGGGTACGACGCCGTCGACGGCGGCTCCACCGCGTCGGTCGCCGCGATCGTCGACGGCAGAACGCTCGTCTATGCTGCGGTCGGCGACTCTGCAGGCATCCTCGCGCAACCCGGCAACGGCGAGGCAAAGGTCGAGGAGCTCGTGGCGGAGCACGCGCCCGTGCGGCTGGACGAGTGGGTCGCGCGGCTGCACAGCACCGGCATCGAGGCGAGACCTCGAGACCTCGCTAGAGGGCCCTCGCCTTGCCGGGCCCTCACCCCCGCCTCGCACCCCAACCCCGCACCCCAACCCCGCACCGACCCTGCCGCCGCCGCCCCCCTTCGCTCCCCCCCAGGTGGTCTACGACCACCCTGACATGTTCGAAGGCGAGGACCAGCTCTTGCGCGTCTTCGACCGCGACGCGACCGGCGCCTCCTCCTCCCCCCCCCCCCCCCCTCTTGCCGCTCCGTCCCAGCGCGCGCGGTTGACGCTCTCGTGCTGCCGGCAGGCGCGTGGCGCCTCTCGGAGGAGGCGCTGCGCCGCGCGGACGAGATGGGCTGCGGCTTCAAGACGGAGCGAGGCGACCGCAGCGCGGTGCTGATGACGCCCGAGGAGGGACGCTTCTCGCAGATGATGCTCAACGTGACTCGCTCGCTCGGCGACTTTTACCACGGCCAGTACGGCGTCACCTGGCGGCCGGAGGTGGTGACGCGCGACTTGGCGGCTCGGCCCGCATTTCTTTTTGACGGCCGTATTTCTTTTTTATCAGGTGGTGACGCGCGACTTGGCGGAGGAGCTCGGCCCGGGCGGGAGGGCGGTGCTCTGCGTCGCGAGCGACGGCGTGTGGGATCTGTGGACGTTCGAGGAGGCGATGGCGGACTTGCTCGACGGGAGCGCGCTGCCGGCGGCGCAGCCGGCCCGGCGCAAGCTCGTGATGGACTTCATGGAGAACTCGCGGAATAAGGGGTACGACGCGTTTGGGGACAGCGCCGACAACCTAACGGGCATCGTGGTCTACATAGAGACGTGACAGGCAGAGGGGGGGGGGGGGGCATGGGGGCGGCGGCCTCGCACAGGGCAGTGCCGCGGCATCGGGGACACGTCCTGTCATGCGATGAGGCGAGAGGATCAGGCTCGCTGGCCGGCGCACAGAGGCAGCCAAGACGCCGCGTGTAGAGAGACTTGCGCAGGAGAACCGCCTTATTCGCTCGGATGCTTCAACGCCTCGATCGTGTCGAGCCACGAGAGCCTCTCGGCGACGGTCTCGTGTCGCTAGACGCTAGTCGATTTAATACATGTACGCAGACGTGTGCATGTGGCGTCGTCAAGAGTTCAGAAACTCGTCCTGAGTCAAAAAAACTGTTCGGTTTTTAAAGGCAATGAAAACACACTCAACGCTCTGCGAGCGGCAGCGGGTGCTCGGGGGTGCAGTGTGCAGAGGTTTTTTGCAACCCGGGCCGCGGGCGCCCCCGCCCCCGCGCGGCCGCGGGCGCGGGGCGGGGGGGGGCGCACGCGACCCACGCGCCACGGCCCTCAGCCTCACACTGAAACACATTCCCCTCCATGAAACTCTCTTTGAGTCGGAAAGATAAATGCATCTGCATGTTAACATGTCAAACGATGTGCCATCATCATCACACCTCCCTCTGAGACGCGCCGGGCCGCCACGCATCGTCCCGCGACGGCGGCGCGTCAGCTGTCGTGCGGCACTCCGCACGCATCGAACCACTCGTGTTCGCCCATCGATAAGCCGCGCAGCGCGTGCCGCGTCTCCGCCGGGCTCAGCCTGCCCCCTCCCTTCTCTCCCGCCGTCTCTCTCTGCTTCTCGCCATCGCCGTACATGAGAGGCGGAAACACCTCGAGGCCGTTGTAGCGCACACGCACCGTCTCGGCGCCGTCGACGTCCGCCCATACCTCGAACGCGACCGTGCTCGCGTACGGCGGCCACAGCGCCGCCGCCTTGCCGCCCCAGAGGCCCAGCGCCGAGAGCAGAGGCACCAGGGTCGAGTCGTGGCCCGAAAAGTAGCGCACCGCCGCGTGCGGCTTGCCGAGCTCCACGAAGGTCGACACCTCGTGGAGCAGCCGGCCAGCGATCAGCCGCAGCGCGCGCCGGTCGTCTTCGGCGCTGCTGCCGCCGCCGGCAGCGCAGGTGGTGTCCTGAACCGTCTCGACGACCGTGGCGAAGTGGGTGAGCGCCCAGTGGTCGCACGCAGTGCCGTCGTACGAAGGCCCCGCCGTGTCCTCGCACGGCCAGCCGTCGCGGAAGCCTCCGTGGCACCAGCGCGTCTGGTAGAGGTCGTTGAGGTTGAGGAGCTGGGCCGCCGGCAGGCTGCCGTCGCCATCCATCTTTTCGCCGAGCGCCCAGTGCGCAACCGGCGGCGAGCCGGACGATATTGCAACCCCCCACGCCCGCATCGCGGCGTCGTCCGCCGAGGCGAGGCCGTCACAGCCCCGCGATGGGTACAGCCACAGCTTCTCGCCCGGCTGCTGTACCTCGATGGACACGTCAGCGGCGCGCGAGGCGCTGCCCAGCAGGCCCTCGAGCAGCGCTCGGGCTGAGTCCTGCGTCCGGTTGACGTGGGTTGCGAGGACCGAGACGCCGCCGCGCTTGCCAAGCCTCGTGCGGGCCTCGTGGGTGCCGTGCCCTTCAAATGCGTTCCGGATGGCTCGCCCGACGGCGCGCAGCTGATCCTGGCCCTTGTCTGTCAGCTGCCCAACGTAGCACGCGCCGCCGCCGCCGCACGCGCTGTCCCACAGGCCCGAGCTCTTGCACCGCTCGCAGTCTCCCCACGCATTGTATTTATCCCGGCCGACATATTTCACGAGCGGAGAGCGATCGCCGTGCCGCGCCACAACCGCCATGCGCACGAGCTGCAGATTGTCCGCCCCGCCCATGTGCGGCGGCGGGGCCTGGCAGTAGTCATACACAAATGGTGCGGGCACCGCATTTAGGGCGGCCAGGCGCGGAAACGCGTGAGATCCAAGGAGGAGAGTGGCTGCACTCACAAGCAGCAACGCCGGTGGTCGCCAAGAGAAGGGCCGGGCGGTGGGAGCGGTGTACAAGCTGTACTCCGTCGAGGCCGACTCCATGTACATGCTGTGCCGGACGGAAGTGTGAACAGGTTTGTGTGAACAGGTTGGAGCAGCTCCTGAGCACGGCGCCGCAGGCGCCTGTTGATAGGTCCAGGTGGTAGCCCTGGATGGGCAATGCATACGCCTAGTTGGGCCTCAGATCGCCCGACCGCGTCCCGGTGCTCTGTGGTCGGATTTGTGACGCCGCCGCACCGCGCCGCGGCCGGGGCCCCCCCGGAGGCCGAGGATGGCCGTGGCGGACCAGGACGAGCTCTGGGAGGTGAAGTGTCAGTGAGTATGTATGTATCTGAGGAGACGATTCAACTTTGGTGGGGAGCCGCTTTGTCCGTGGACGGCAAATCGTGGAGTTGCGAGTCACGCTCGGGCGGACAGGATCGATACCTGACAAACCCCGGGTATACCTGGAAAATACCTGGGTATCGTGCCGATTTCCTCAATTTTGCCTCAGATTTTGCCCCAGAACAGCTCTCAGACTCAGGGAAACTCGCGAGTTTCCCGAGGGAAACTCGAGAGAAACAGAATGGAGCACCAAACACCCTCTGGTTTCCCTGGAAACTTCCGGAAACGCAAAGTGCTGGGGACCCTCTGGTTTCCCTCTGGGTTGCCGGAAACCCTTGGAAAGGCCAAGCGGCGCGCGCACTTGTCATTTTGCCCGAGTCTGCGGTGTTCTGGGCGGTGTGGATGGAGGTGTGTGCGTCTTCCTGTCTTCCCAGGTGGGTGGCAGACTGCTGACTGGCGCATCGGTCCAGCGCTTCCTTATTGTCATTTTACCTAAAAATTCCTAGATCCCGTCTCACCTGGGCCCGCAGCCTGGGGTGCCGGCCGAAGCTAAGAAACTACGGCGTGGGGTGGGTGGGGTGTCTGGAAAGGCTTAGAAACGGCGGCGTGCCGCGAGATCCTGTTTTCTTAATGGGAGAAAGAAAAGGGAGAGGGGAGGGTGCACATGCACATGCACAATCCCGTAGGAGGACTCTGCTGACATGTCCATGCGCATATGTTGTGATGTGCATGTCATGTGCATGCACCACACTGGGCAAATCGGCCGATTTCCAACCCACTAAATCATCACGGCTATTGTAGAGACAGACCATGTGCACAATATCTCTCACTCTAGCTAAGCCAGGGGAGGCGATGCCGGGGCCGTACAGCAGCTTGACGGTGCTTCGCCGGCGTGCGTCCCGGAGCGGTGCCGGACGGGCGGTCCGTGGGAGGAAAACGAGGGACAGCGCCGACGGCGCTCTGATTCGACTTTTGACTTCAAACAAAGCCTACCGCACGCGCCACGACGCGGCGCGTGCGGTAGGCACTCGGGATTTTGTCAGATCGGCGTGTTCACGCCGGCATCGTGTCCCTCACAACCTGCCCAGACTTTAGTCCACGACAGTACCAAGCGGTGAACCTCGCTAAAAATAACTTCACAGAGCGCTCAAATCCTTCCCTTCAAGGCCGTCCTCAACCCCTCCTTTGGGTTGATTTAATTTCTTTTTTCAAGGCACTCGGAGTGGGGGTCAGAAGAACCGTCCTTGCGCGGGACGACTGCGAGGTGGCATGAAGGTTGCAGCGAGAATCGGTGAGGCCCAGGAAGGCTGCCGATTTTGTCCTGCTGGAAAAACAAAAAGACTTCAAAACTCAAAAGACGAAAGCGCAAAAAAACCAGCTCATTTTTTAGAGACGGCTCTCGAGCTCGACGCGAACGGAGGTTTCCGGACGAGACTCAAGAACGTCAATGAGGGCTGCGAGAGAGAGCCTCGGGTGTGGCGCTACCATCGCTGGGATAGCTTCACATGCGCGAAGATGAAAGAGGGAATAGTCGTTGGATGCCTGCTCAAGGTGAGTGCTATGGCGAGCGATGACGAAGGGTTCGCGCTCAGCGTGACGAGCAAACTCAGGGAGTTCATGGCGCTCGGATACCCTGCACACGTGCTCAACGGGGTGATCGGACGCGCGTTTGCTCGGACAAAGGACGAACGGCTCCTACGAGCAAGACAGTGTTCGCAGTGGTGAGGAGGTTTCTTGCAAAACCCTTACCCAGACGAACCAAAAAATCCAAAAAGACAGACAAATGTATTGTGTCGGGCTACCGTCCAAAGGCGGGTGTAGTCGACCAAGGGACCACGAATCTGGTCTGTCGACAGCACGAATTTGGGATGGGACACCTTCGGGACCCGGCTGCGTGCTACTTGGATAGCACGCTTTCGGAGTACCGACGGCTAAGGCCGAGGCAGAAAAGGTTTCTGTTTTTTTCTCCGCTTTTCTTCACAGGATTTTCCTGTGAAGAGAGACGTAGAGAAACAGATCTTTCAAACTCGGTGTCGAACCACCAGCCCGACGCTCACTACAAGTGACAGCTGAAGCTGCAGCCCCAGCCAGGGCGTCTCCCTTGTACGTAGCATGGCCGATATCGAGTCGACGACCGTCAACTCCATCGATCTCTACAGCATTCCGGCTGTACTCACGGTCAACACCGCTGTCGTCGATGCCTGTACAGCAGCCTCACCCCGTGAAGGCGCTATGATACACCTCGTCGGTGCAGTAGTGAGCTTTCCACTGGGTGTCGCGCTCGCCGTTCACCTTGGATGCGGCGGTGGCCACGCCGACCTCGTGGCCCTCCTCGCCGCCGTTCTGGCTCTCTCCTGGGCTGCGATGGCAATACGGGTCGGAGCGGCCTTTCCCGGTCGAGAAGCGCTGGTGGTTGCACTGACGGTCCTGATCGGAGGGCATCTAGCCGTTGTCGCTCCCAGACATCGGCTCCTTCTTTCGGACCTCGCGACTACCTCCGGTGCTGCCGCAGTGGCCGTCCTCATCGCGTCCCTCTCCGTGGTATTTGAGGCGGCTGCGGGACGAACAGCCACCTCGCCGGCTTTAACTGCCATGCTGGTCGTCTCCGTGGTCGCATCGCTCCTGTCCGTCGCTTTTGCCGCGGCTACCCAATCTAACGTTTGCCGCGGCTACCCGACCAGCTCTCCGAAGCCGGTCCGCGCGACCATGCAGGCCACCATCGCCGCTGGCGCAGCTGCGGCAGTGCTAAGTCTCGCGCGGGGCAGCGGCCGGTGGATCCTGCCGGCCATTCTCCTTGCCCTTTCTCCGGTGAGGTGGCGGCGCTCCAACGACGCAAAGGCTGTGCCGTATCACGGCCGGCGCTGCTCTTTTCTGCGGGCGAGTCTCCTCTCCGTGGCGCCAAGCGTCCTTGGTGTGGTGTCGATCCTGGTTGGTATTCTCCTCGCCCGTCCGGGTGCTGGCATCGCCGCGGTCCCTCTCGGGCTTTGGCTAGCGCACACCGTCGACTCGGCGAGGGCACTCTCCATCGCCGCGCTGCCAAGCTGCTCCAGCCCTCGCGCCTTTCTCGGGCGTGCAGTGCTGTGGTCCGTGGTCATCATGCCGCCCTCATTGCTCGGCGCGGTTGCGGATCCAGCCGCCTTTGCCCTCCGCCCCGCCTCCTTTTGCGAGGCGGCTCGGCGACGCAGCCTCGTCGCCCTCATGGTGGCGTGCGGTATGGCCGCAGAGGTCGTCGCGGGGACATGGGACAGTGCGGGAGGCAGTATCGCACTATATGCCCTGCTGGGGGCCGCGCTACTCACAGAGGCAGCGCTCGCGTGGTGGTATCCCGTGACGGTCGCCGCAGTTTGCGATGCGTCGTCGAGGCGCGGCGGTGCGGTGAAGGCTGAGGAGGCGCCGCAGCGCCGCCGTTCCCGCCGGCTGCTGCAGCGATGCGGTCAAGGGGCGCGGGCCGCGCTTGCCTTCAGCACCTACGGCGTTGCTCTGTTTCTGCTCGCCATGTGGGTCTCCACGCACGACCCGGCGGCGGCGAGGTGGGCGGAGCGTCACCCGCAGCTTCGCGGCGTCAATCTTGGCGGCTGGCTGGTTGGCGAGCGCTGGCTCAATTACAAGTGGCAGGGTGACGGCTTCATATTTCACCCAAACTCGAGCGAATCGGAAGAGCCCGACTATTACCAAACCTCGCTTGCGCGCCAGAACGACAACGCCACGGCCGCCATCCTCGAGCACCGCGACAAGTGGTTCACTCGCGAGACCCTCCTCGACATCGCCGCGCGAGGCGTCGAGTCTGTTCGCGTGCCCTTTGGCTACTGGTTAACGGTGGCGAGCGAGGAGCAAGCGTATCCCTATCTCCGCGGCCGCGGGCTCGGCTACCTCGACGACGTCCTCGACTGGGCCGAAGAGGCAAACCTGACCGTGATGCTCGACCTGCATGCCGCGCCGGGCTCGCAGAGCGGAGAGCAGCAGAGCGGCCGCCTCTCCCACGACTGGCGGCCGGAGGACTGGGACGCGGAGGGCTCGCTCGCGGCGATCGAGACTGTCGCCGAGAGGTTTGCCAACCGCTCGTGCATCATCGCCGTCGAGCTGCTGAACGAGCCGCTACTCGACGCCGCCCGAGCGCTCGACTTCTACCAGCGCGGGGCGAAGGCGGTGCGGCGGCACATGGGCGCCGACGTGGCCGTCGTCATCAACCTCTACCGAGCGCAGAGCATCTTCACGCATGCCTGGGGGAGCTTCGACTGGAACCTGCCCGCGAGGCGCTTCCCCAACGTCCTCTACGATTTCCACGTATACACATGCTTCCACTATGCCGCTTGGATGCCGCTTTGGTTCTCCACGGGCCCGCTGGTCGAGCTGTACACCGCCGCCATCTCCCTCACCTTCCGGCCAACGCTCGTGGGCGAGTTCTCCAACTGCGTTGGCGACTGGTACGGGCGCGGCGGACGGGACTTTGACGAGTTGAGCCGCGAGGGACGGGCGGCGATGTACTCTGGCTTTGGCCGCCGTCAGGTGGCGGGAATCTTCCGTGGAGACCGCAGTGCTGCGGCCTTCTTCTGGACGTGGTATCACCCGGATGTGGATGACGTCGACGCGCTGTCGCAGTGGGACCTCAAGTACGTCTTGGAGCAGGGACTCCTCCCAGGCTTTTGACCAAGGCAGTCTTTAGTAGAGAATAAATAAATAAATAAAAACGGACACCTCTCTACTGTGAGATGGGTAAAAAGGAACAGGTCCCCGCCCTTTAGAGATACGTCGTACCACCTTTATATTTTATTACACATTGTGTGGCCCGCGCGGCCCGCGGCGCCGGAGCGAGAGGGGGCAGAGACTTCCAGACCCATTGTCATTGATCACTGTGGTCGAATGTGGACATGTGGCTTTACGTTTTTTAATTTTATCCATGGAAAAGAAGAATCTCTACAACTGCTGAGCCCACAACACTCAGTGTCAGTCTCAGACACCGCGGACGCGCGCTCGAATCGTTCAGGAGGGGAACGAGGGAGGCGTCTCTTGTGCCTGCTGCGGCTGAAGCTGCGGCGACAATTGTGGCAGTTGCAGGTGTGGCGGCTGCTCCTTGGGCAGCTGCGACGACGGCGCATGTAGGGGTGACACCAGCTGCGGCATCGGCGGCGGTTGCAGCTGTTGTGGCGGCTGCTGTCGCTGTCGTTGCTGCTGCTGCTGCTGCTGGAGTTGCTGTTGTTGCTGCTGTTGTTGCTGCTGTTGTTGCTGCTGTTGTTGCTGCTGCAGGGCTGCCAGGTGCTGCTGCTGCTGCTGCTGGTAGTACATCTGCTGCTGGTAGTACATCTGCTGCTGATAATACATCTGCTGCTGCTGCTGCTGCGACGGGTAGTACATCTGCTGCTGCGACGCCACCTGCATGTGCGGGTAGTGCATGCCTGCCCCTCCGGGAACGGCAGAAGTGCACGCGTGCTGCGCCTGCGAGATCATCGCCTTCGCCGCCTGCACCACCGCCGGCCGACCGACCAGCTGAGTCAGCTCCGCCATCGCGTCGCGGTACGTGATGGAACCGCTCCGGTAGTTTTGGTGCACCTGCTTCATCCGCTCCGCCTCGGACGTGCGATTCGCCGCCTCGAACTTCTCGGTGAAGACGGCGAGCAAGTCCGACATCTTGACCGACTTTGGGAACGTTGAGGGCGCCTCAGCGGCACCAGCAGCACCCTCCGCAAGCGAAGGCTGTACCGAGACCGCAGCGGGCGGCGCGGCGGGCGCGGATGGCGCGGCGGGCGCGGCGGCCGTCACCGCCGAGAAAGAGGAGGTCGGCAGTGGTCGCAAAGGCGCCGCGGGCGCGGGCGTGGGCGGTGGCGGCGGCGGCATGGGCTCGGCGGACAGCAGCGGCGACGACTGCGGCGTCAGCCGCGCCGCTTCGATCTTGACGACGCTCTTGTGCGGAGATGGCACGACCGGCGCCAGCCCCACCGCCGGAGGCGCCTCTCCCTCCTCCCGCAGCTGCGCCGCGCCGGGCGTGGGGTCCGCCGGCACTACCACCGGCGGCAGCTTCGCTGCGGCCAGCGTGGGTGCCTCGCCTGTGACGTCCACGACGCGATGGGAAGGGCTCGTCCACGCCGGCCAGTGGGAGACCGGCTCAGGGTTCCGCTGCGGGGGGATCGCGTCGCCGCCTCGAGCCGCCTCCTCGCCCTCCTCCGTCGCGCCACCGCCCGCCGGCTCGCCGCTGTCCGCCTCGCCGCCAGGAGCGGCCGTGGCAGCAGCAGCGGAGTGGGCCGCCGCAGCCCGGTCCTCCGCCGGCGCGGCTGACGGCTCCGGTGCCACGAGCTCGGGCGCCACCGGCTCCGCCGCCGGCTCTGGCGCCGCCGGCTCTGGCGCCGCCGACGCCACTGGCTCCATCGCCATCGGCTCCAACGCCATCGGCTGCGGCGCCATCGGCTGTACCAGCTCCACAGGCGCAGTAGGCGGCAGAATCGCCTCCGGCGCCATTCGCATCCGAGCGGATGCTGCCGCCGCCTCCGCCGCCGCCGGCGGCGGCGGCGGCGGCTCCTCCACGGTCAGATCCATCGCCACGGGTGCCTGCGTCGACCCAAGCGCGAGCAGGTTGTGCAAAGCGCTGCCTTGGCGGTGGACAGACGTGGCCCTCGGCGCGGAGTCCCCTGATGCTGCCGGAGCCGCGCCGGGAGCCGCCATCGGGTGGCGCGGCGCGCTCGAAGCCGACGAGGCCGACAAGGCGGCGAAGCCCAGGAGCGAGAGCGCGCCGCTGCACGTGGTCGAGTCATCGGCAGCGGCGGCGGCGGCGGCGTCGTCGTGCGAGTCGAGCCGCGCAATCTTTGTCGGGCGGGCGGCGCCGCTGTCGTGGCCCTCCGCCTCCTCCTCCTCCTCCGCGTCGAGCTCGGCGACGAGCTCATCAGCCTCGGCGAGCGAGCGGGTGCCCGGCAGCGTCGCGAGCCGCTTCACCGCCTTGACGACTTTGTACGCGCCGAACTTGCGCGTCAACATCGGCAGGGCGTGGTCGGGCGAGAGCCCCATCTCGCCGCCCTGCGCGTTTGCCGTGAAGCGTGCGGAGCGCTTGCTCGAGGTGTTGGAAGGCATGTTGGCCTTCAGCAGCCTGCTCAGCTCGCCGAGCACGTCTTGCAGCGAGTCGACGCCGCGCGCGTCGCTCAGCTTCCCCTCCAGCGCCGCCATCTGCTTCTTGACGGCGCTCTCGTCCGCCTCGCTCCCGATGACGAGCGTGCCGCGCAGCACCTCGATTCGCACGCGAACCTCCTCCATCTTGGGCTGCACCTCGAAAGAGTGCGTGACGGCGTCCTCGAGGCGCACGATGGCGCGCTGCAGCGACCAGATCGCGGTGAAGACGAGCGGCGGCTGCCAGCCCGCGTTCAGCTCGATCTCGTGGCACGAGAGCAGCAGGCGGCCGCACGTGAGCGCCTCGCCCGCCGGCGGCTTGGAGCGCGTCGGCCCGTCGCCCTTGTTGCGGCGCGAGATGGCGACGCCCGGCCAGGGCGGGAGGACGGTGTCTGGCGTGTACTTGGGCTCCGGCACGTCGAGCGACGGCCCCGTCCACTGGATGCCGCGCCGCGCGATCTCCGGCCGGCGGGCCAGGCCGAGGGCCTGCAGCACGTTGACCACGTCGTAGATGCGGCGGAGGACCGTCTTGGAGTCGGTCGAGCCGACGCGCTCGCAGAGCAGCTGGGTCGCGTCGTCGAAGCGGATGGGCGCCGGGTCGCCCGTCCGCTCGCGCTCGCGCATCAGCAGCATGAACTGCTGGCAGAGGTAGGCGAGCCCCGTGACGGGGACCGGAGGCTCGTCCGGGTTGGTGGCGAGGGCGGGAGGCTGGCCGAGCCGGCGCTCGCGCTGCAGCAGCGGGTGGTGGCAGCCGGCCTTGTGCCGCAGCAGCACGTCGGTGACCGCGCGCTGCACCTGCTTCGCCCCCGCGCCGCGCCAGATGAAGCGCGCCCGCCCGCACCGCTCGACGACGCGCAGGCACTGGCAGACGCAGATCACGTCGTACAGCCGCCGCTTCTTCCACTTTGAGGAGAAGACGGACTGCGCCTCGTCGATGTCGATCTCGCCGCCCACGTGGCCGTACATCCGCACCAGCTCCTGCGCGAGCGTCGCCAGCGAGCGGTCTTTGCGCGGCGTGGCGATCGGCTTCTCCTTGCCGGCCGCCGAGAGAGGCGGGCAGGCGGCAGGCCACGCCGCCTCGGGTGGGTGGCGAGGCCGCGGCATCGGCTGCGCGGGCAGCAGGCGTTGAGAAGCGAGCTGTCCGTAGCCGGCGGCTGCGGGAAGGGGGTGGCGGCGGAGCCAGTCAGGAGGTGCGGCCGGCACGGCCGGTGGGGTGGGGGGGTGGGGCAGAGGGGAGCGGTTGGGCGGGTGGCGGGGGAGCGGGAGGAGAGGGCAGCGAGCGGGAGGGGGCTGGGGCGGCGCGGGAGGGGCGGAGAAGGGGACGGGGACTTCGGCCCGACGCCGGCGCGTCGGCGCGCGCCGCGGCGGGCTCGAGACGCGCGTGAAATGTGGCTCTGCGGGCGCGCGCACCGCTGTGCAGCATCGAGCTGTACCCCGCTGGCATCGCGTACCCGGGCATCATCGGCTGGGCGGGGTACGCAGCCAGCCCCGGCGGCATCGACGCCATGCCGGCGTAGCCCATTTGCGAGGCGTCCATTGCGTACGGCATCTGGTGCTGCATCTGGACAGCGTACTGGCCGACAGGCATGCCCGCACTCATGCCGGCGGAGCCGCTGGCGCCGGCGCCGCGCAGCGGCACGGCCTCGGTGTAGAGGGGCATCGCGGCAGTCGGCATCGGCGTCGCGGCCGACGACTGCATCGGCATCGCTGTAGAGCAGGACGCGTAGGGCATCTGAGCGTAGCTTCCGACGTGCCGGCCAGGATAAGGCATGCCCCCCATCATGGGGTAGACGGGCTGCGGCTGGCTGGCATAGCCTACGGAGGGCGGGGGGGTCGGAGATGAGCGGGATAGGGGGGGTCGGAGATGAGCGGGAGGCGCGGCGCGGAGGGGCTGTGGCAGGGCGGGCCGGGGCAGGAACATCTCGTGGCGGCGAGCGTGCGCCTGCAGCGGAGCAGCCGGCGCAGCCGGCGCCAGGCGTTCCGGCCGTCGGGTACATGAAGGGCCCGGCGTATGGCTGCGGCGTCGAGCACGACGCCATGAACGGGTGGTTCCTGTCGTTCTGTGGGACCATGGCGAGTCGCCCAGCGATCCTGCTTTCGCGCACTGCTACCCGCAGAGAGCTCCTTCTCGATCAAAGCAGGCGTCTTTTTCTTTCAATGCTTCCACCTCCAACCACCTCTTATACTCAACATTCCCTTCCCCCCACACTCCTATCTATCCACGTGGCGGGGGACGACCACCGGGTTCGGTTTAAGAGACGCTGCGTGCGGCTGCGCCCAATGGCAACGTCTCAGTGTGTTTGTGAGAATAAGAACCGGAGGCGGAACCGCTTTGTTGGGCGTTTCAAAATGAGTGCCGAGTGCGTGGTGTGTCGCCCATCAGCTTGAAAAGCTGCGGATGCTCGCGCCCTCTCCGGCGATGTGCTCCTCCCAGTGCACCCCGTCGAACTGACGCACTTCGACGGCGCTGCAGGTGCCAGGATCGAGGCACTGAAAGGTGACGGCCCATCCGTTCGGGTTCGAGCGCGGCACGTAAAGAGGCGTCACGCCGCAGCGCGAGCAGAATAGATGCCGCGCCGCGCCGGTGCCCCAGCGGTACTCGGAGAGGGCGGCCGCGCCCGCAGCGCCACCGGCCGTGTCCTGCACGAACCGGAGGTCGGGCTTGCGCACCACAAAGTGCAGGTTCCGCCGCATCCGACAATCGGAGCAGTTGCAGTCGTAGCACACCAGAGTCGCTGGCGCCACCACTTCGAAACGCACAGCACCGCAGTGGCAGCCGCCCCGGTGGGTGACCTTTGCCTCCTCGTCGGCGGGAGCGACGGGCAGCGGCGCGTCTCCGCTCGGCACAACCGCCGTTCGCAGCTCCCAGTCCCAAGCGAAGGCGGAGCACGGCGGGCCCTTTAGAGCACCGCCCGCAAGCGAGCCATCCGGCGGCGGCGATGTCACGACCGGCGCACCGGCTGCGGCCCAGTGCGATCCGGAGGAGGCGGGCGGAGCGGAGGAGGCGGACATCGCGGGCGGAGCGGAGGAGGTAGAGAGGAGGCGTCGGGCCTCTGAGAAAAAAGAAATAACTCGCCGCCCTCAGTGGAGCTGGGAATAGGACACGCCGCAAGCGGCGTGGCGTGGAGCGGTTGAGCATCCCTCCGGGGGCCCCTCTGCGCCGGGGAGGCGTTGTTGGAGGCTAGGACGCAAGCGTCCGTCGCCCTTTTCAAACTTGGGGCCCACTCCGCTACGGCCTACGCTCCGACCCGAATTTGGAGGGCCTAAAAGTTTAGGTGTTGCTGCGCAAAAGGGGTCGGACACAGGGCGCAGCTCATGCTAAGAGCTAGAAGGGGAGCTAGAGAGAACGACTACCCTGTCCCGTTATTGCGTACACCAACACCACAAAAGCTCTCTCTCTCCTGTCCTCACTCAGAGCACAGAGGGGGGTCACAACTACCGAGTCTCTCGACTAGCTGCCACGTTGCCGACCGAGAGCGGATCTCCTCCTGCTCCGCAAGGAGGGTGGCCAAGGCTAAAGTCTTGCCGGAGCCGCCGGGGGCGTTGACGACTTGGAGAAGGTCGCCCTTGTACTTGTACTTGTAGAGATGCTCGAGGGGGTGCTTTGTGGGGCGGTGCGCAGCCAGGCCAGCAGTGAGGGGAGGCGCACCCTCACTCTCCTCGGTTGCAGAGCTCGTCGGAGGCTGCGTCACGACGGGAGGGTCGCGACAGCAGTCCTCGGGCGAGCCGACGCGCATGTCCAACCAGCGCTGGGACTCGTTGTGACGGCAGACGCCGGCTGCCTCTCCAACCGCTTCTGCAGCGTCCTTCTTTGCCCGTGCATGGGCTCGATCCGATTCCGCAGCGTGTCGTCCCCAGCGGCGGTGCTGCGCGGGAGGCGGCCGCGGGCACGCTGGGCTCGATCAGCGGCTTTCTAACAGTTGCTCCCAAAGCACGAAAGCACGGATTTGGCGGACGTTCTTGGCTTCAATTTTACGGGATTGGCACCAGCTGAGCCCTTAGCCACCCTTTATATCTTGCGCGGTCATAAACAGGGCAGCGGTTTGGCGTGGGGCGGTTGAGCATGCCTCCGGGGGCCCCTCTGCGCCGGGGAGGCGTTGTTGGAGGCTAGGACGCAAGCGTCCGTCGCCTTTTTCAAACTCGGGGCCCACTCCGCTACGCTCCGACCCGAATTTGGAGGGCCTAAAAGTTTAAGGTGTTGCTGCATGGGAGACCCGGGGACTGGGGAGCCGGAGCAGACGGCATCGGCCGCCGAGGGAACGTTGGGAAGAGGCACGAGGAGGGCGGCGACCTCGACCGACTATGGAGGCCGTCGCCAGACGACGCAGGGCAGAAGACGGTGAGGCGGAGCAGACGCGCAGGGCGAGACGAGGGAGGGAGCAGGACTTTGCGGAGATCAGCAGGAGGATGTACGAAGAGATTAGGAGCAGCAGGGTCCCGAGGGACCATGTGGAAGACGGCTAGTGCTAGTCCCCCACCGGGAGGACGACCCCGGCTAGTCGCCGACCACACCCACAAAGAACCCTGCACAAAGATCGCAAGGGCGGGGGCCTGTTCCTTTTTACCCATCTCACAGTAGAGAGGTGTCCGTTTTTATTTATTTATTAAGGTGTTGCTGCGCAAAAGGGGCGGGGCGCGCGTGGCGCGCGCCGAGAGCTCTTTTTGGAGACCAGACCTTTCGATGGTTCATGCTTTCTATGTCTATCTATCATGCTTCATGACACGACACGCGGTGGTGGGAGCTGGTGGAGCTGTCAGCTGATCGATCCAAGCGGGTGGGGAGTGGGGGGCATGGCTGGGCATGCAGGTCCGCCAGTCGGCCCGGCCTCTGACGTGGTGCTGCCGCTGCATTCGCTGAAGAAGAGAGGTGCGACGGCTTGATTTGGAGGCACTGGAGGCGAGGGTGGGGAAGGGAAGGTTGGGCCGGGCCGTGAGGGGCTGATGGCGCTGGCCAGCGCGGGGTGTGAGATGCCGTCGTCGTCTTACACTGCTGGCCCTCGCCCTCAGTTGCCAGGGCTGTGGGCTGCAGAATTGGCGTCTGTGGCGTCTACGCAGGCTCTGCAGCGTGATGGCTGGCGGGACTGCGAGGCCGGCGGCAGCGGAAGGAGAGGCTGGGCACGAGCCAGGAACAGGCTGGCCAGGTCCGCAGGTGGCTGCGCTCGGGCGAGGCGCGCGCGCACATGGCAGGCCGAGCAGGCTCGGCATATATGGTGAACCCCCGAGGCGCTTTGTGGGTGGCGGTGGGCGGCGGCGTTGGGTGGCCGGCCGAATCGTTAGCTGAGCTCCTCCCTCAAGCTCGATCACGCATGACGCACGTCGAGTGACAACGTCGGCGAGCTTCTGAATCAGGTTAGGTTGCCGGAGCACCCATGGGCACCTTCAACTCCTCCTCTGAGTCAGACACGACAACGTGAAGCAAGGCGCGCGCCCATCGGGCCCACACGAGGCGGCTTCGTTCGACGCCCTCCTCCTCCTCCAATTCGCCGACTGCGCCCTCCTCCTCCATGGGCTCGATCCGATTCCGCAGCGTGTCGTCCCCAGCGGCGGTGCTGCGCGGGAGGCGGCCGCGGGCACGCTGGGCTCGATCTGAGCCCTGGTGTCGAGGGTGTCGAGGCCCGGTGTCGAGGCACGAGGGTGTCGAGCTGCTGTCGAGGGATAGAGGTGTCGTCGAGGCTGAAACCATGCTTGTCCGTGTCGAGGGGTGTCGAGGGGTGTCGAGCGTGTCGAGCGTGTCGAGCGGGTGTCGAGTTGCGTGGTGGCGCAAGGTGTCGAGCGGTGTCGAGCGTCCGTGTGGCTAGCGCGGGGCTATACTCAATAGCAGAACTGCTGTAACCAATGAAACCATCCTCGCCTCTCCCCTAGCTCTCCCCACAGCACAGCTCCACAGTAGAACACATGAGGCTTGCGTCCGAGAGAGGACCGGTTGGAACGCGCAGGCCTGGTGGGGGCCTGGTGGGGGCCTAGGCATCCCGCATCCAGCCTGTTGTTCGCAGCGATCTGCATGCAGCATGGCAGCAAAGCTGCCATCAGCGGGGACCCTCCCACGGCGCCTCCCCTGCCGACGCCGCCGCCGTCGCCGCCAGCGCCGCTTCGGCGGGCTCGACGGCGGCTGGCCCGGCGGCGAGGGGGGGGGGGGGGTAGGGGGGGGTTATAAAGTTTTGCAGTCAGATTAAGCAAGAAGAGAGCCGCTGGCAGGCCGCCGGCTGGATATGAGCGGTGTCGAGTGGTTCGAGCGGTGTCGAGCGGTGTCGAGGGGTGTCGAGGGGTGTCGAGGGGTGTCGAGTTGGTCGAGTTGGCATGGGGTGTCGAGGTGTCGAGTCGGTGTCGAGGTTTGGTGTCGAGGTGTCGAGGCCAGGGCTCAGGGCTCGATCAGCGCTTCCCCTATCTTCCCCTCAAGTTGCGCCGAAAGAGCACGGATTTGGCGGACGTTCTGGTTTCAATTTTACGGACGTCTTGGCACCAGCTGAAGGCTTGCCCCCGCCCGTCGAGATCGCCGCTTTTGTGCACGGTATTCAGGTGTGTGTACTTCTTGCTTGGGCGGCAGCCATGATGAAATTCTGCAAAAAGCCGGCCCCTGCCCCTACCTACCTACCTACCTACCTACCTACCTACCCTACTTATGGGAAACTAAAAAATCGTAAACAGGACTAATCACTCGATGGGTGAAGGTGAGGTAGGTACTATACCAACTAAGTGATGGTTGGTGGTACTCTCCTGCAACCACAGTCCTTCCTATGACAATGGCAGGCCACTCTCAAGCCCTACAAGCACCAACCAGATCACCCATATTGACATCGTGATTTCCGCGCAAAATTTCTTTTTCTGCCGTGAAAATTCCAGCGGGAAGAGTGGGAAAAACCCGACGGGAGGGCCCAGACCTACCCTACCTACCTACCCCGTCAAGCCGTCATGGCTGTGCCGCCCAAGCAAGAAGTACTCTCACCTGCGGTATTCGGATTTTGCTATTTGTTCGTGTGGGGGTATATGGCAGATTTGACAATGGTACCGCGTCTGCGACGCGGGCGCCTTGCGGGCAGAGCCCTTAGCCTCCGTTGCGCAATGAAAAAATGCCGAGTAGGAATCCTATTTTCTTCCCGCCCACACTTTCGGCCATCATGCCCGACACTCTCAGCGCCTACGAGAAGGAGCGGCTGGCCAACATCGAGAGCAACGAGCGCGTGCTCGTCGAGCTCGGGGTCCTCCAGGCGGCGGCGGCGGCCCGGCCGCCTCGCAAGCCGAAGCAGCCCCGCGCCGAGCGCAAGCCGGCGCCGCAGGGGCCGAGGCGTGCGTCCGGTCGGCTGAACGGCGATGTCCTCCCCGAGCTCTTCGACGGCGGGCCAGACCTGGACGAGCTCGATCGCCGGGCCGCCACACAGCCCGGGCTGAAGAGGGCGTCGGATGTGCGCCGGCTGACGGCCGAGCAGATGCAGCGGCTGGACAGCCTCGAGCCGACGTCGGCGGCGGCGCTGAGCGCAGAGGAGGCGGCGGCGATCGATCTCGCGCGCGAGGACGTGGCCGCGGGCGGCACGGCCGGCGGCTGGAAGGCGCACAAGGCCAAGGGCACCAACATGTACACCGAGAAGCGAACGCTGCTCAAGGAGGCCGCCGCCTCGCGCGGGCTGCGCTGGCCGTCGTGGCTCGGGAAGATCCAGGGCGCGCTGCCGCCGATGGGCTCCACCGACTCGGCACGCGACCAGAGCATGTTCGCCATCGAGCGCGCCGCCTGCGGCTTCGGGCTCGACTACAAGCACTGGCCCGCCGGCGTGGGGGTGCTTCTGGCGGGCGAGGAGACGGCCGAGGGGGCGGCCGCGCCGCTGCCGCGGATACTGACGCTCGGGTCGGACACGGAGAGGCTGAAGCGCGAGGGGCAGAAGCTGGAGGTGTCGAGCTTCTGCCGGATCCCTCGACCCCCCCCCCCCCCCTCCCTCACCCCCTCGCGCCTGGCTTTCACTCGGCCGCTTCAGCTTCTCACCGCCGCTGACTGTTGGCCGCACCGGCCGAGCCGTCGCAGGCGCGCTTCGGCCGCGACGCGGGAAACGGGTGGGTTTACAACCACGCCCTCGGCAAGCTGCGCCTGTACCAGGCGCCCTGCTGCGGCGGCACATGCACGACCCTCGTCCCTCCCCGCCTCCCACGCCGCCGCCTCCCACGCCGCCGCCTCCCACGCCGCCGCCTCCCCTGATGCCACCGGCGAGGATTCGCGCCGGACGCAGTCCCCTCGCCCCACCCACGCCGCCGCCTCTTGCAGGAGCTCTTGCTGCGCGAGCACTTTGGCGACGCGCCGAGCGCGCAGTCGATTCGGGAGATGGAGGAGGCGGAGGCGGAGGCGGAGGCGGAGGAGCGGGCCGCGGCCCGGGAGGCGGGGGAGGCTTCGCCCGCCGTGGAGCCCCCGGCCGGCATCGGCCCGCCCCCGGCGAGGGGGCGCGTCGTCGTGCCAAAGGAGGCGAGCGGAGACAGAGAAGGGGGGAGCGGCGGCTGGGGGCGCGATGAGAGGGTTACCCCGCCTGCGAGTAGGACTTCATCAACGACGGCGACGAGTTCGAGGAGTACCGCCCGGAGGCGGAGCGGCGGCCGAGGCCCGCGGCGAAGCAGCCGGCCAAGCAGAAGCGAGGCCGCGCGAGGCGGGCGGAGGAGGTCGAGGCGGAGGCCGCCCCGCCGCCCGCCGGGGGCGACGAGGAGGACGAGGAGGACGCGCCGCTCAGCAAGCGGCGCCGGCAGGGCAGGGCGTCCCAGCCCGCCTCGCCCGCCTCGTCCGCCTCCCCCGCCGCAAGCGCCGCCGCCACGTATGCGGAAGGAGACCGCGTCGCGTCCGCACCGGGCCGCGCGATGCACGGCAGGCAGGCAAAGTGGTTCCCCGCGCGCATCGACGCCGTCAACGAGGACGGCACGTACGACCTGGTCTACGAGGACGGCGACGAGGAGGACGGCGTGGCCGCCAAGTTCATCCGGCCCGCGCCAAAGTAACGCGCCGGGTCCACGAACCGCGGAGAGAGACGCCGCCCGCCGCGTGGCTCTCTTCTCACATCGCGACACATCGGCGCTCGCGGCAGCACTAGCACTGGGATCGTCGTTGACCAGGTCGCAGATTCTGCCGTGAGTCCCCTCTTTACACTTTAGATACGCGCAGGCAAGTGACCCATGACTGTGTTGGATTTTGTTTGATAGTGCTAAAAAGCCGTACCGGCATGCAGCAATGGCCACATGCGCTGGTGGGTTTGGGAGGTGGCGCCAAAGCGCCAAGCCCCAAGGGCCAAATATTTGCTCAAGTGCTCAAAACCTGGCGGCTGATCCGATTTTGGCGTTTTACCGCTAGTCGGGTTGCTCCTTGATAAGCTCATATCTCATATTTGGCCAAAACCAATGCCAATCGGGCCGAACTGCACACAACGATCAGTGCGCGTACGTCCCACACAATGTCGGACGCCGCCGTGGACGACGCTGGCTCTGCCTCGGTGGCGACAGAGGTGGTGGCGACAGAGGTGGAGGGCTTGCGCTTGAGCCTCTCCAGCCGCAGCAGGACAGGCTATGCGGGTGTGCACGAGACACCCTTTGGCCGCTTCCAAGCGAAGCACTACGTGGACGGCAGGCCAACCCACCTCGGCAACTTTGGCACGGCGGTTGAGGCGGCGTTGGCCTACGCGCGGGCTGTCGGAGAGGCAGCGCCGGCGCCAGCGGGAGGCATTGTCGTCAGGGGGAAGCGAGTACGAGGCCCCGCAGACACGGGGCGGGAGGCAAAGGCGAAGCGAGGCGAAGGAGGGTGGCGTGGCAGCAACGCGCTGCCATCCTCTTCGAATGACGACGATGAGGTGGAGGCAGAGGCGGAGGGCTTGCAATTGCACCTTTCTAGCAACAATCCCACTGGCTACAAGTGTGTGTACAAGGTTCCGAGCGGCTACATCGGTGCTGGCCGTTTCCGAGCGTGGCGAACGGTTCACGGGCGGCAAGTCTGGCTTGGCTACTTCGACACCGCAGTGGAGGCGGCGGTGGCCTATGCGCGGGCCGTCGGCGAGTACCACGAGCCTCCGTGTCCTCCGGCGGTGGCAACAGAGGCGGAGAGAATGCGGTTGCACCTCTCCAGCCGCAGCAGGACAGGCTACGCGGGTGTGAACGAGACACCCTTTGGCCGCTTCCAAGCGCAGCACTACGTGGACGGCAGGCCAACCCACCTCGGCAACTTTGGCACGGCGGTTGAGGCGGCGGTCGCGTTCGCGCGAGCGGTCGGGGAGCCGGCGGAAGCTTTGGAAGGGCGTTCCGACTCGGCGGAGGAGGTGAAGCGGAGCCCAGGCAGCGGCGATCTTAGTGGCAACATCCGCACGGCGCTCGACAAGTTCCACATCGACCGCTCGGGTGGCGGCGGCGGCAGCAGCAGCGGCCCGAGTGCCTCGCACGTGCAGTGCACGCGCAGCCCCAGCTGCACGCGCCCCAACCGTCACCCGGGACACTGCACCGAGCAAAAGCTTGCTGGCTTCGACTGCCCCAAGTGCCGCAAGAAGCTGGGCAGCGCCCTCGCTCTCAAGTACCACACAGACAACGCGGTGTGCACAGGCGGCGAGGCGCGGTGCGCTCGCCACCCCCTCTGCTCACGCCCCAACCGGCACCCGGGGCGCTGCAAGCTCCCTGCGCACGTCGTGGCCGCGGCGCGGGCGGTGGCGGCGGCCGCGGCGGTGGCGGCGGCCGCGGCGAAGGCGGCGCGGGCAGAGGCGAGGGCGCAGAAGGCGAGGGAGAGGGCGCAGGCGATGGCGGAGCGCGGCGGCGGGGGCGGGGGCGGGGGCGGGGACGGGGACGGGGACGAAAGCGAGAGCGGCGTGGAACGAATGAGGCTCGACAGAGCGGCGGACCTCACGAGCGCGGACATGCCGACGTGCAACTACGGGCACCCGCCCCGCGCGGCCGCCGCCGACGCCGACGCCAACTGGTACCTCGTAGCAGTCCAGCGGTTGCTGCACGTGCTCACGCAGAAGGAGCCCGGCGGCGCCGAGGACGGGGATGTCAACCGCGGCTACATCGTCTTCACGCAGGAGCTGCTCTTTGAGCGCTGCTACCAGACGCTCGGGTCCGCCGCCTCGACATCTTCCAGCCGCGTCGCGGTATCGGCGAGGCAGCTGAGCGCGTGGCTCGACAAGGGCCTGAAGAAGCTGCAGGAGGCTGCTGGGGACACCGGCGACGTGCGAGACGTCCTGCAGCGGGTCCGCGAGACGCCCCGCGCCGCAACAAAGGCGCTGCTGGCGAAGCAGTTTGGGGACGGCGGCGCAGAGATCGCGCTCCCTCCCCAGCCGACCATCTTTCGCATGGACAAGGCGCGTGTCGCTAGCCTGCTCAACGCGTGGGACTCGAGCCGCAACTCGACGAAGAGTATGGGCGAATCTACGCCCTAGACGACCCAATGCTCTGCGGCCTGGCGCCAAACGCTGGAGGACAGGCGCCCACCCGACGCCTTCTTTGCCATGCCGGCGAGGGCCAGGCCACCCTCCCCGCGGATCGCGCGCTCTAAACCAGTGCGCAGGTGCTTGGCGAGGACCAACACGGCGATTGACACCTCGCTGCGGGCGCTCGCGGGGCCGTGAGTGGGGATCCCCACCCCTCTGACTAGTTTGCACTTCTGTCTGTGGTGATGCCTTTCCCTGAGAACGCACACAAGTCAACGCCTCGGGTGTAATGCCCCGTGTTCCGCGAGTGCGTGTGCCCCCCCCGTCGTATTTACCTGACACTGACTGACCGGCATGCGCGGGGTGAAAATCTTTTTCTCCATCTCACTCACCTGGGCGCTGGGGCAAAGGGCGAAGGATGGCTGTCTAGGTAGGCCATGGAGAGGACCTGTCGAACCAGTTGCTGCCCAAGAAGGTCGAGGCGTGGGCGCCGGGGCCGGTGAGGTATCGGGAGCTCTGTACGGCCGGGCGGTACTTTAGAAGTGAAGCAGCGTGTTCCATCCCGCGATCAAAACAAAAAAATCGCTGGCGGCCGGCGGCGCGCGAGACAGGACCAAAGCGCTCTCACGCCGCGATGCCCTTTCTCCAAGTCGACCTTGGGCGCGGCGTCCGCGAGAAGGTGCCCGTTGCACCAAACACCACGCTCCGCGAGGTGCTCTCAGCGGCCTGCACAAAACGCGGCCTCGACGTGGCGACGCGAGGCCTCCGGCACGGCCGCACACGCAAACACCTCGACCTGTCGATCACATTCCGCCTCTCTGGGCTTGACAACAACGCGCTCATCGAGGTGGTTGAGGACGGACATACCGCCCCGCGCGGTAGCAGCCAGGCGCCGTGCCGGGTCGCCGTCCAGCTGGAGTCGGGCGACCGCCGCACTGGGTCACTCGGCGATGAGAGCAGCCTGCTAGAGGTGGTGCGCGCGCTCTGCCCCGAACAGCTGGCCGACGGCGCCATGCCAGCCGGACACGCGCCTGCGATCCTCTACGGAGGCTCGGGCGACCTCCGCGTCGTCGCGACCGGCGAGGATCAGCTGCGTAGCACGACACTTGCCAGCCTCGGCGTCGCGAGGGGCAGCGCAGTACTCGTGCGCTTCGTCTCCCTCCCAGCCGAGGGCGGCCCCGAGGGTATCCCCGCCGTGCCAGCGGCGCCGCCGCAGCCCAGCATCGCGGACGGACCGGCCCAGGAGCGAGCTGTGCCATGCAGTGGTGCAGCCTCGGTGGCCGAGGCGGCGGCCGAGGCGGCGCCGGCGCCCGCGCAGCTGCAGCCATCGCCCGCCGACGCAGCGGCCGCGGCAGCCGACGGACTCACGCTGCGCACGATGATGGCGGAGGCGCTCAGGGCGCTGCAGGCGCAAGCCCAGGCGGCGGCGGACGCGGACGCGGACGCGGACGCGGACGCGGCCGTCCTGGACGGCGGCGGGGGCGCGGCGGGCGAGCGGTCGCTGTCGCTCCTCTGCCGCTACGGCTCCAACGTTATGCGGAGCCCGCACGAGGCGCGCTACCGCACGATTCGCCACTCGAACGCCGCCTTCAAGCGAGCCATCGGCCGGCACGACACGCTACAGCAGCCGCCCTCCGCTTCGCACGACACGTCCGTGACGCGTCCGTGTCTTCGCCCCATAGGCACGCCGCCGGCCGGCAGGTCCTCCGCCTCGCCGGCTTTGCCTTCAACGCCGGCGCCGCGGGCGGCGACGACCGGACGTGGTCGCTGCCGCCGACGAGCTCGCTCGAGCCGCTGCAACACCTCTTGCAGGAGGCGGAGGCGCTTCAGCGCGCCGCCCCGCCACGGCCAGCAGCGCGGCCGCCACCAATGCCGCCAGTGAGCGAGGAGGGAGCTGCGCCGCCGCCGCCACCACTTGCGCCCGCCTCCGCCTCCGCCTCCGCCTCTGCTGCTCCCATCGGCAGAGCTGGTCCCTCGGGCGGGGCAGGCTCTTCGCGCGGACGCACCATCACCGAGGCGCAGGTGGAGGCCCTCAAGCGGCAGAAGCTCGAGGTGCGCGCCGACGTCGCTCCCGCAAGCCGCGCGCTCCGCATCGTCAACCCGGCGGAGGAGGCTGCCGCGGCCGCGCTGCGCTCCGCCGCGCCGACGCCCGAGGAGGAGCCGGCGGACGACTTTTACGAGGTGACTGCGGACGACTTGCGCGCGCTTGCGCTCGGCGGCGGAGGCGGCGGCGACGGCGGCGGAGGCGGGCAGCTCAAGACGCGCGCGATGCGCGAGCTCGAGGCGCTGCAGTCGATGCCGACGTACGGGCACGCATTGGTCCGCGTGCGGTTGCCGGGCGGGCTCGTGCTGCAGGCGGCCTTTCACCCGCAAGAGGCGGTGGGCGCCGTGCTGGCCGAGGTGCGCGGCTGCCTCTCGCCGACGCTTCAGTCGGCACAGCCCTACTTGTTTGTGACCCCGCCCCGGCGCGTGCTCGACGTCTCCCTCTCCCTCGCCGCCGCCGGCCTCGTCCCAGCGGCGACTCTCTTGCTTGGCTTCGACCCACCGGTTAGCGCGGGCGCGGCGGGCAGCACGCCGAGCGAGGTGCTCTCGGCGCGCGCCCTCGCGTTGCTCGCTGCCCCGCCCGACGCCGCCGCCGCGCCTCAGCCGTCCTTCCCGTCGGCGCTCAATCTTCCGTCGCGCTCCGCCGCCGGCGGTGGCGGCGCGCTCGCTCCGCCGCTCGGATCGACGAGCGGCGAAGCGGCGGCGGCTGGCAAAGGAAAGGAGCGCAAGGTTCCAAAGTGGCTGCAGCGCTGAGCATGCGTGCAGCGTGGGTTGGGGCCACAGCCTCTTTTCGGTTTGTGGAGGCGCAGTGCTGGGAGGCCCGAGCGCCGTTAATCAGGGGGCCGAAGAGGAAGGAATGGGGGCGACACACCGTCACCGAGAGAACTTTGCTTACTCCTCGTTTTACTCCGCTTTTGTGTCGCCGAGTCAAAAAAGAAAAGGGGTTCGCGCCCGCCGGCGCTCGCGCTTCTCAAGACGAGGCGTTCCCGGCAGCTCCGCATCACGCTGCTCGTATGCTGGTCGCGCTCCTGGTCGGCGGAGTGATCGCTCAGAGCCGCCGCTCCACCGGGCGCGCTCCGCCCGTCACTTTTGCCACTGACGTCTGCCTCGCCCACCCACCGGAATGCGATGGGCCTTTCACAGCAAGGCTCCTCCCCCGCACCTTTGCACTGCGGGCAGGCAGAAGAGTAGAGCACCACGCGGGCGTGAGCGTCATGCTTGTTTCCAAGCACGGCGACACGCACGCGTTCGATTGGACAAACCTGCTCCATTGGTCGAGCGCGATGCTCTACTCCTCGCTCGTTGTGCAGTCCAATAGCTTCGAGCTGCGCGCACGCCTCCGCGCCGCCAGTGCCGCCAGCCGCGGCCGCGCAAATCTGAGCGCGCTCGGCCGCACGCTGCTGCCTACGATCCCTGCTTCAACCAGCGTCGTCCACTGCTCGGGTGCAGCATCATCGGGCACTCCTGCCTTCATGGCCCGCGGCGCTCACAGCGAGATGTTTGCTCTGTTGGCACAATCTGCTTCCCTCTCGATCGCTAACGCGCTTGGCATTGCGGCGCCGCCGCGGCCACCGCTGGCTCTCTGCACGCCGCGTCTGATTCGCTGCTTCGACGGGCTGCTCTCTTTTCAACCGAAGGGCGGCCGCTCCTTCAAGGACCGGCTGGGTGCGTGGAACCGAGAGATGTTGCTCACCGGCCGAATGCAGCAAGCCGGGCCGAACCTCCTGGCGGCTCCCTTTCTCGCCGCGGCCTACCGCCTGGCTGGGTCCTCCCCATCTGCTGTCGTGCTGCCGTCACGGAGGCGCGTGGTCCTGCTGACGCGCCGCACCCAGTCACGGTGGACCAACCGGCCAGAGGCCGTGACGGAGCTACGCGCCATCGCTGCACGCGCTGGAGTGGACTTTGTAGACGCCGGCGATGCGGAGGCTCTTGGCCGGACGAACCTGCCTGCGGGCAGGGCTTGCTACGCAGCTCGCCCACAGATCGAGCTTTGGCGGGACGCTTGGTTGGTCATCTCGGTTGTCGGTGCTCACGAGTCAAACCTCCTCTTCATGCCCTCGTGGCCGCAGGCGGCGGGGCTGCTCGAATCCACCAACTGTGGGTTCTTCACGGATTCGTACTCGACGCTCGCGCGAGCCGTGGGCACCGGCCACCACAGGGCGCAGCAGCTCAACGCGCGCGGCCGGCAGTGTCTCCCGTCCACCTCCCAAGACTACCACGTGCTCAACAGCCCAAGGGAAATGGACCTCCGAAACGATACCCTCGGCTCGCTGCTTCGCTTTCTGGTACTCCTGCCTGCCCCTCCGCTCGCCACGGGGCTCCTGCCCGGCAAGCTCCACCCATTCCTGGCAGCGCGGCAGGCGTCTCGGGCGCGAGCACACTGGCAACGACCAGCATGGCAGCGTCAGCGCCTCCAGGGCCGCGCAGCTGATCGGCGTACAGGTACGCTTGCGTATGCGTACCATCAACCGGCCGCGGTGTAGGGGGGTTTCCAGGCGTTCTGTCTCACAAAAGTTGTGTGTCCTCAGACCTCACCCTTTTCACACCCACACGCGAGACTCTTCTCCTCCGCGCCGCCCTTCTCGTCTTCGGCGGAGAGGGAGACAGAGACAGACATTCAGACGCATAACCACACCGTCTACGGCTTTACTGGTACTGCCACTCTAGCCTAGGCCAACGAGCGACGTCGTCCGTACGAGAACATGAGGGGTGTCTGGGGGCGAGCCTTTTGGCGTAAGCCGTTGAAGGGCGGACGACGTCTAGGTCTCCTGTTCGACCTTTTGCGCCAGCTTCTGCCGTGCTTGACTGATCAGGCGCTCGCTGTGTTTGACGAGTCTTCGCCGGTCGGTCCGAGGTCCCGGCTGGGGTGCCTTTTGCTCCTTGCCTGGCGCTCCCAGCCCTCGGCTGCGATGGGTGGGGGGGCGGCGATACCGTCGCTGCAAGAGAGGGCCGGGCTCGTCCAAGCGGGGCTCGTGTCGGTCGATTGGGCACCCGGTGCCGTGTCCTCCTTCATCTTGTGCGCCGACGGCTCGCGCAAATCCTTCTTCAGGCTCGACGATACCTGCAGCAGTGCCAGCGGTGTTAGAGGTAGGGAGTGGCGGGGACAGGGATAAGGCGGGAGAGGAAAAGAGTCCCCCGTCCCTTTCTGCACCTCCTTGATGGCCGCGTCAATGGCCGCGTCGATGGCCGGGTACGCGCCACCGCCGTGCTTGGTGTTGTCGAGTCCGATCCTCTCCGTATACTCCGACACGCGGAGCATCTTGGCAGTTCGCATGCCTGCGAACGCGATCGCACTTAGCGAGCCCGCCCAGAGCGCGATCAGGAGGGGGGACACGATCTGCGCTGCGAGCAGCTGTCCGCTGCCGCCGTAGAGAACCCCGCAGTCGTAGCCGCCGAGCGTGCTGTACAGTTGCGAGTCGGCGTGCGGCGCGTACGAGTAGGCGGGCGTGCAAAAGAATCCCACGGCGACGCAGCCCCACAGGCCGCATGCCCCGTGCACTGCAAAGGCGTCGAGCGGGTCGTCGATCTTGAGCTTGCGCATGCTGCACGAGGCCGCGTGGTACACGGCGGCGCCGAGGGCGCCGATGAGGATCGAGGCCCACGGCGCGACGACCGAGCAGCCTGCGCGGTTATGAAGGCAAGGCCTCGGAGAGGGGGGCGGGGGCCGGGCGCTGCATCTTCACGCGCACGAACCCGCGGTGATTGAGACGAGTCCGCCCAGCAACGAGTTGCAGCTATGGCCAAGATCCCAGACCAGGGAGCCGCCGAGCCGCCCTGGCAGGCCGCGCTTGAGAAGCAGCCCCGCCGTAGCGGCGGCGGCGGCGGCGAGGGTGGTGGTGACTGCCGCCCGCGCCGCGTCCCGTGCGTAGCCGTGGATTGCGAGGGTGGAGCCCTGGCAAAAAAGGGTGGCGTGGGGTTGGAGAGGATAGGTTCATGGGGGTGAAGAGGGTCACTGGGTCACTAGAGGGGGAGGGGGGTGGGGGGAGGCGCTGGCCGAGGCGCATCTAGACAGAAGAAAACCGGGTTGAAGCCGTACCAGCCGAACCAGAGAAGGAAAGTGCCGAGCACCTGAAGGTGGGTGGGGGCACGAACGCCAGAGGAGTTGAAGTAGAGGAGGGGGGCCGATGCTGACCTCCGACGCTTTGCGAGCTCGCCTGCAGCGGCGCCGACTGGCCCTGGAATGCGCCGGTGCCTGGCTGGTCGAGGCCGGCGCCGGAGCAGTCACTCTGGGGATGGAAGCGACCGCGGCGCGGCGCGATGATGGCGGCGCCCGAGAGTGCGCACACACCGCCAGTCATATGCACAACGCCCGAACCGGCAAAGTCGATCATGCCTGTGAGGACGGCGTCCTTGTTGAAGGCGGAGAGGAAGCCCGCCGGGTCCCAGACCCAGTGCACGATCACGGGGTAGATGAAGCCGACGATCAGCACGACGTAGAGGAGGTAGGCGACTAGGGTGCACCGCTGCGAGGCGGGGCGAGGGAGGTGCATCAGACGGAGTGAGGACATGGACGGATGCATGAAGCACGAGAGCCGCTCGACAGTCGCAAGTGCTCCAAGTGCTCTAGTAGGGCAGGACGTGCGGAGGACGCCTCGGCCACCGCGCCAGAGGTGATGGTGGCGGCCGCCGCAGCAAACGCGTACTGGAAGAAGAACTTGATCCAGTGCGTTCCTGCTTAGCACCGCCCGGCAACTCATTACTTAGCCTGCAGAATGGTGGCTGCGCTCCCGCCGCGGCGTGCCATTGTCGTCGCCGGCCGAGTCGTCGACGCCCGAGAGGGCAAAATTGAAGGAACTCGATCCGATGAAGGGGTTGCCTGGCCCGTCGCCGTCATCGTATGCGAGGCCGAAGCCAAACAGGTACCAGATGAGCCCGCCGAGGCAAGCGTCCATCACTGGAGGGGAGGCGCGAGCAGTCAGTGGCGGAGCCGTGCTTGTGAGTGCGCTCGGCTAGGAGTCACCCGACTTGAGAAGGATGTTCTTCACGGACCGCATCCGCACCGAGCCAGCAGCGAGAAGGGCGAACCCGGCCTGCATGATGAAAACAAGAGAGCCGCAGAAGAGGAGGAAGAACGTGTCGGTCTGAGAGCGAGGGGCGGTGGTTATCGTCAAGAGATGCAAGGTGCCTCTCGAGAGTGTGGGAAGCAAGACCGCGCACCTCCGCTCGCGCCTCACGCTCGCGCCTCTCCACGGCGTGCACCTCGGCGCGAAGCGCCTCGATGGCCTCGGCGAAGGAGCCGGTCGGGCTTTTCCCCATTCTTATCACGCAATCGTTACTCGACTCAACGAAACCTAGTTCCGAATCAACAGTTTTTTCTTTTTTCAAAGAACCGTGAACCTCGTGCCTCCCCTGCAGCCTGACTTTACCCACTGTGCACAGTCGCCAGAGCACCACCACCGCCCGGCATCGTGTCACGGCGAGCTCCTTCTGCGCCCACTCGCGAGCCGCGCGGGACTCGAGAGAGGTTTGTGTGTTTGGCGGACTCGCCGGCGGGGGCAACGTGTCGACCTCTCTGATTGGTGCACCACGGGCCGCGACGGCCTGCTAGCAGCTGGCGCGAGGAGGCAGTGTGCCGGCACAGTCGAGCCGGAGCATCGGGTTCTTGATGCTTCTGGGTCTCAAGTCTGACCTTTATGCGGCCTAAATATGCAACGTAATGCTATGCTCTCACCCAGCCTTTTGAGATATGATCCCTCAAAGTCGAATTTTCGTTTACTGGTGACCATAGTACCGCCTGCGGCCTGGACTTGTTTGCGTTTCTTCCAACGAATACTTTAAAGTCTCGACAATCACTAAGCTGCTTATGGGGCACCGCTGAGGCTCCCTTTGGGAGGCCTGACTGAGGCCACCCCAACCACCCCCCAAGCCGTACGTAGACGAATTGGGCGGTACTGTTTCCGTTTACCTACATTATGCGAGTATTATGGCACTCAGAGAGATTTCTCTTGCACATTGCACTAGAGCACTTGGATGCAGTCGGTAGCCTAAGAAAGAAAACAGACAAAAGGGAAGGATGGGAGGACGGCACGCCGCCACCACACAGGGATTTGAAACAAAGGAGTGTGGTGCTAGCCGTCTCCCACCCGAACCGTTGGGTCGGTAGGCTCACATCCGAAAAAAAAAATTGCCGTGAGCTCGCGATGATATCATTGTGGACCGCCGTCGTCTCGCTGGCGCCACGCCCGGCCGGCGCTGCTGCCCCGCCGCTTTCTTCGTCCTTTCCCTTCCGCAGTACTCCGCCAGCGCTCGCTGCCAAGGCCGGGCGCAAACAGCGACGACCCACCAGGCAAAGGCCGGGCACCGGCGAGGCCACGCGTGGTTCAAGGAAACAATGGCGGCCGAGAGAGAAGCCCGCGTCTTTCGCCGGCCAGCTGCAGCGCGCGCGGTCGACCGACGCGGCACTCGTGCTCCTCTCCGACGCGGCCATCTCGTCGAGCGAGCAACCACCCCGAGCGGCCGACGCCGTGGCTGCGCTGCAGCACCTCGCGCTGCTGGTCCCTCGCAATGCGGAGGCGGAGGCAGATGGCGCGCGATTGCGAGCCGACAGGCGGTTGCAGGGCTCGATCGCTGCCCTTGCGGCGGCGGACGCCTCGCTCACCGACGCGCTGCGCTGCGCCGCGGTCTGGTCGCTCGCAGTGATCTTTCCGGCGCGGCACGCGGCGCCGGTGCGTACCGCCGCAACCGCGCTCGCTGCGCCGCTCGACAGCGCGCGGCTGGTCCTTGCTCCGCACGTCGCCGCCACGACAGAGTGGGCCTGCGAGACGCTCGGCGTGCCCGTGCCTGCCGCGGTCGCGGCTCTTGCCCTCGAGGCGCCCTTCCGTGTGCACGTCGGCGCAGTCGCCGAGGCGCTGGGCCGGTACGGCCACGGCGACGACACGGCTGCCACTGTGGCGGCGATGGCGGCGGAGCTGCCGCTGCGACGCGACGCGATCTCGTCGGGATCTGCAGTGCCTTCGCAGGAGGTGGTGCTCGAGGACCGGGGCACGTGCTGGCTCTCGGACGCGGGCCTCTCCTTCGAGTACTCCGGCAAGTCGATGGCCGCCGCCGGCGAGCTGAGCGGCGGCGTGGCGGCCGTGCGCGACGCGGTGTCTCGCTCGCTCGGGCGGCACTACTGCTCGGTGCTTGCGAACCACTATCCGGACGGCGGCTCCGGCATGCGGTTCCACTCGGACCCGGGGCAGGGCGAGGGCGAGTGGGGCCTCTCGACCGCGGTCGTCTCTGTCGGCGCGCCGCGCCTCTTCACCTTTCGGCGCGTGGGAGAGCCGCACGCGCGCGCCACCTTCGTCGTCCGCCACGGCGACGTCTGCCACATGCACTCGGACTGCCAGGCCTCGTGGCAGCACTCGGTCGTCCGCGAGAGGCCTGGCGGCGGCGTCGGCCTCGAAGCGGCCCTCGGCGGCTCGCGGGCGGGCAGCCGCATCTCCCTCGTCTTCAAGCGCTCGTGGAGGCTCGAGCAACGCCTCGCAGAGTCGGAGCCGCCGCTGCAGTACATGGACGCGCTGCGCCGGCTCAACGACGCCGCCGAGGGCGGCCGGAGGTGGCCGGCGTCTGCCGCCGCCCGGGCGCGTGTCGAGCTCGGGTGCGGCACGAGGGACGGCGGTACCTTCACGCTGGCTCACCCGACGCTCGGCCGCCCGGCGCGTGCCAACGCCGCCTTCCCGGCCCTCGCGCCTTCCCTGTTCCGCCTCGAGCGCGCCGTCGGGCCGGCGGGCCGGCCTCCCTCTGCTCTGTGCGCCGTCTCTCTCGACACCGACCTGGTGCCGCACGAGCTCCCGCCGACGGAGGGTGGCGTCCCGGCGCTGGTGGTCTCTCTCGGCGGCGCGCGTGGCGGGGGAGAGGTTGTGCTGGCCGGCGGCCCGCCGCGCAGCACGCTCTACTCGCCGACTCTCTTGCGAGGCGACGAGGACGACGCTCGCGGCGGCGGGCCGGCGGTTTGGACGCTCCCCCTCGCCGCAGGCAGCAGCGGCACCTTCCGGCTCACCTTCTTCACCCCCGCGCCGCGGCCTGACCCCGCAAGCCTCGCTGCGAGCCTCTCCCCGCCGCTCTCCTACCGCCCGCGCTCGAGCGACGAGCTGGTCCTCGCCGAGCTGCTCGGACGGCGACCTTCTAGGAGCCTTCTAGGAGCCTTCTAGGAAGCTTCTAGGTCCTCGCCGAGCTGCTCGGACGGCGACCCGCGTACAGCGGCCCCCCGCCCGGCGACCCGCGCTGGAGCTGGGGCGCCTTCGGTGCCGCGCCCTTCTCCCCGAAGGGGCATACCGTGCTCGACGTAATAAAATCTTAATCAACTCTTAATTAACGTAATTAACTCTGAATTAGGCATACCGTGCTCGACGTGGGCGCTCACATCGGCGTCTTCACGCGCGCCGCTCTCGCCGCCGGCGCCGCGCGCGTGGTGGCGGTCGAGCCGGAGCCGTCGAACGCCGCGCTGTGGCGGCAAAATTGCGCGGGCGCGGGCGCGGCGGGCAGAGCGTCGCTCGTCGAGGCGGCGGTCGTGCGGCACGCGGCCGAGGCCGGCAGCGCGACGCTGCTGCTCGGTGTGGCGCGCTCCGACGGCATGGACAACACTTGGAGGCACGCGCTGCGCGGCCTCTCGCACTACAAGGCGGAGGAAGGCGCGCGTGCCGTCGAGGTGCGATCGGTGCCATTCTTCGAGCTGCTCGACGAGACGATCACCTTCGTCAAGATGGATTGCGAGGGGGCGGAGCTGGCGCTGCTCTCCTCCTTTGACCCGGGCGCATGGCGCGGCGTGAGGCGGCTCGTCTGTGAGTGGTCGTTCACCAAGCAGCGCTCGATGCACGCGTTCCGAGAGGCGGTGGCGCGGCTGCGCGGCGAGGGCTTCGAGGTGTGGTATGAGGGATTGGGTAATTGGGACGAGGCGTTTGATGAGTGGCCGTGGTCAACAGACGCTGTGTTGTACGCTGCGAGGTGACAGGCGTTAGTTAGAGGTTAGTAGTGCAGCTCATTTTTCGTGATCGCCCTTGTAACGCCCGGCTTCAGTGAGAGTGTGTTCAGACACGGGACACGCGGTCGCGGACGACGAGAGACCAGAGAATAGATACTTTTTAGAACGTTAGCCATTACGTAGACATTTTGAGTCGCAGAATGCTTGCAGCCTGCCCACACTTTCACATCGTTGTCATAGAGAGAACAACGCGGCATCACGTCAAACCGCCTTTTCGCCTCACGTCTCGCGATGCGGGATAGTATAGAGAGTTGCAGCGACCACATCCCCAATACCACCAACTCGACGGCTCGCTAGATCTTGGAGTTGATCTGTCCGTCATCGACGAGGAGGCAGGCGCCTGCGGACGCGAGCCGCCGCTGTGAGGATGCACCAGCCTCCCGAGCGGTGTGGCATGAGGCGGGGGCGGCGAGGAGTCGGGGGTGGCCGTGGAGCGGCTGCCTGTCATGCCCTTGGAGGCTTCGCTGGCGAGGAGGAGGAGGGGGCCGTCGAGGTCCGAAGGCTCGCCCAGCCTGCGGCCAGTGGAGGTGGTGTGGCGCGGCTGCCGCCACCGCTCGCGCAGCGGAGCACCGGGAGAGGAGAGGGGAGGCTACGCGCAGCTTGTTTGGCATGCGGCCGTTGAACTCGAGGCCGGCGAGCGACATCTCGGCTGCATCTCGGCTGCCCCTCCTCTCTTCTGCACCTCGGCTGGCTGCATCTCGGCTAGATCTCGGCTAGATCTCGGCGCCGCTTGTTTGGCATGCGGCTGATGAACTCGAGGCCGGCTGGCGAGTCGAAAAACTCAGAGTTGATCTCGGTCCGGATGTACCCCGGCTGTATGCTGTTGACGCGGATGCCGTGGCGAATCCACTCCTTTGCCAGAGCGCGCGTCATGTGGTCCAGCGCCTGTGAGGGGAGAGAGAGCGGCGGGACATCGCGCTCATGTAGGCAGAGGCCAGGCGCACGCGCGGCTCCGGGTGCGGCAAGGGGAGGTCGCGCGTGCGGCGCGTCCGAGGCTCTGCTGCGCGCCGCTTTGGACATTGCGTACGTCGCGAGGTTGTTGACAACCTTGAGCGAGATGAGCGACGCGATGTTGACGATCGAGCCGGGCCTCTTCTCTGCGACCATCCGCCGCGCCACCGCCTGCGCCAGGAAGAAGGGCGCCCGCGTGTTGACGCCGAGCACGGTGTCGTACGCCGCCTCCTCGACCTGGAGAGCCTTCTCGTCGAGCGAGAGGCCGGCGTTGTTCACGAGCACGTCGATCGGGCCGAGGCTCGCCTCAACCTCGGCCAGCACCGGGTCGATGGCGGAAACCTGCGTCACGTCGAGCGTCACGGCGTGCGCCTTGCCGCCGAGCGCCGCGATGTCCGACGCAACCTCGTCGAGCTGCGATTTCCGCCGTGCGACCAATCCGACCGATGCACCGGCCTTTGCGAGCGTGAGGGCCATGCTCTTTCCCAGCCCGCTCGAGGCGCCAGTCACCAGGACGGTCTTGCCAGCGAGGCTGAAGAGGGATCCAAGAGGTGGCATATACATGGGACGACAGCACTCGGTGGGGCTGCCCGCGACAGCGCTCGGCGGCAATGTAATCAAAGAAAAAGAAGACGAAAAAACCCTTCGTAAAGAGAGAGAGAGAGAGAGAGAGGGGCAGTAGGTGGGCGAGCCTCGAGCGCGCTCATCTCGATCGTCAAGGCGTCGCTACGCGCGGTCTTCCGCGGGGGGAGCTGCGTCGACGGGTGCGGGACCGCGGCGCAGCCAGTGCCGCGGCGAGGCCTCCGGCTGTTTGCGGCGGGCGGCTTGCTGCTCGCTGCATGGCGAAAAACTCGTCTCGCCACACACCAAGGGCGTATGCTCTGGCGAGACGTGAGGTGCATGCGCCCAGGAGGGGAGGGGGCATGTGTAACGACACTGCTAGAGATGCCTTTCGGGGCCCAGAGATAAAACTTCTGTGATGCCATGCGTGACCTAGTAGTGTCCCCAGCTATGGGTGTGTCCACGTTGGAGCCAGGTGTGGTGTGGGCGCGAGAATAGCTCCGCCGTTCATGGAGGCAACCGATGCGAGTCGACTGGTGTGTGTCGTCGTGGTTTCGTATCAAGAATTCTCTCTCTCCCTTCGTAAACGCACAACCCCGAGCCCCGAATTACGATACCCATCAACTATTCACGGACTCGCGTGTTATCCGTCCTACCATCCCTCCCTTGGATTATTGTTTTCTTTCTTTGGACTCGCGTGTTAAGCGGAAGAATGTGGGTCAGAATGGTGAGAATGCTGCGATGAGTGTCTTGACGGAAAACATTCCATATTGTTTACTACTAGTAAGATCGAGAATACAAAACCCCACCGCGTCTCGGCGGCGGCGGCGCGCTCGACTGCGGTACGAGGCGGGGGCAGCACGCGTGCGCTGCGCCGCGCTGCAGCCTCCCCGTACGGAGGAACACGAGCGTCTCGTCGCCGCTCGACGCCGTGTGCGAGGCCGGAGACGCGACACACGAGACGCCGCGCCGTGCCCTACTAGGGCTTTTGCCACGGCGAGAGCAGGTCAAATTGCCGGAACTCCTGCGTCAGCTCGAGCGGCTCCGTGACGACGCGCTTCTTGGTCGCGTCGTACCGGCACTCGACAAAGCCGGAGAGCGGGAAGTCCTTCCGCATGGGATGGCCCTGGAAGCCGTAGTCGGTCAGGATGCGGCGCAGGTCGGGGTGCCCGTGGAAAAAGATGCCGTACATGTCCCACACCTCGCGCTCCAGCCAGTTTGCCGAGTTGAAGACGCCGACCGACGAGGGGACGCCCTCGTCGCCCTCGTGCCCGCCGCAGAGCGTCTTGACGCGGCAGCGGCTATTGTGATCCACGCTGAGCAGCTGGTACATGACCTGCGCGCGCGCGGGGCGGAGCAGGTTGAGCCCGGCGGTCTGCGCGGCCGGCGCGCTGCGCACGCAGAGAGGCGTCGCAGCGCGCGCGCAGGCGGCAGAGGAGGGCAGAAGCGCCGCGCGCAGGAGGCCGGCACGGGCGCCTCGAAGCGCTTTTCTCGCGTCGGGATGTCCACCGCGGTCAAATCGCTCAGCTGCTTGCACCGCGTGCCAGAGTGGTCTCGCAGAAAGGTCAGCACCGCCGGCACGGCGCGCGGCTCGCAATACAGGATGGGCTCCCCGTTGACGACGACGCCGCTGTTGACGAGCCGCGGCAGCATCGATCGGACATTGCCGATGAAGCGCTGGGCCGCTGTGAAGGACATATGGCTCTCGGCTTATGCACGCCCGCAGGAGGCAGTGGCGAAGAAGCTGCCGCCGACCCCTGTTTTTCCTGCCTCCAAGCAGCCAAAACAAATCGGGTAGCGTAGCTCCAAGAGTCGAGTACTTACGACTGACTGTAAAATGGCTAAAACTCCAAGTGCTCCAAATGGCTATCTAGATACGCGAGGGTCTGTGTCTATTGACTCACTCTGTCGTACTTTTAGCTTACTGGGAGAAAAGAGAGAGGGGGTTGTGTTCTCTAGGCCCCTAAGGGCCCTACGCGCGGCGTGAGAGCTCGGAAGCGAGCTTTGCACGGCGATCGAGGATGGCACGGTTCACCCCCTTCACCGAAGCGATGGAGATGCGTTCCGCGTGGTGTGACACAAATGAGAGGCGGGAGTGGGGAGGGTACGCGGTGCGGTCATCTCTCTCTCTCTCTCTGTCTGATATTACTCCGCGCTCTCTCGATCTCCAACCCGACACGGTGTATCCTGCACCTCTCGTAGGAATCCTACTGGGCTAGAAATACTGAGCACACTTATTTTTTTGCAGGCGGGGCGGTCGGTACGCTCTCGCCACGCATGCGCTGTCCCCGGGTTTAGCGCTCAAGGCGCCGTTCGTCGCGGCTGGAAAGATTGAGCCGTTCAAGGTGTGCGCGCCTTGGTGTGGTTACCAGTCGCCTGCTATCTCCGCTCTCCCCCCGCCCCCTCCTTCAAATTTTATGTTGCTGGCCTCGCGCGACAGTAGCAGTCTGGTCTGATCCGAGCTGTGCGGGCTCAGATGACGACGACGACGACGACCGAGAAGATGGCCCGCCTCCCGGCCGAGAAGGAAGACGACCCGGTAGTGCGCCTCCCCCCGCTCCGCCTGCTCTGCCGGTCCCTGAGAGCAGCCCGTCTCAGACGCTGGCCATCGTGCGTGCGCTTGATCGGCGTGCGAGCTTTGTCGCCAATCTCAAACGACCCCCCCCCCCCTCCGCCTTCCCTCGGGAGAGTGCGGTCGTGCCCCCTCTCTCGCCACTCCATCTGCGCTCGCACTCGCACACCCCACCGCCCTTTACTCATGCGCCCCTGCCGCAGGTTGGTGTGTCCTGCGGCGGACACCGCGCTACGTCGTGCGCCGAGTGCCCCAGGGGCAATGGTAAATCGTGGTGCAATGGCGACTGCGCGTGGTTTGACGACAAAGGGAAGTGCATGACAAAGGCCGAGACTGCGCTTTGCAACGGCTTATCTGTGCTCAACGGCATGCCCCGAACAAACTACCAGGCGATGGTTGACGAAGGGTTTATCAAATCGGCCCTCTCGGAGGGGGCCCCCAGTACTGCGGAGTGAAGTATGGCGGAAACGAGGGCGGTGAGGGCGGTGAGGGCGGCGGTGGGTATGCTGGCGGCAACGGCGGCAGCATACGCGAGGTTGGCGGCGAGGTTGGCGGCGACGAGGGCGGAGGTGGCGAGGGCGGCGAGGATGGTGGTGGCGAGGGCGGCGAGGATGGTGGCGGCGAGGGCGGAGGTGGCGAGGTTGGTGGCGATGAGGGTGGGGGTGGCGAGGGTGAGGGCGGCGATGGTGGGACCGGCGGAGAGAGTGGCGGCGGCGGCGGAGACGGCGGAGGCGGCGGAGAGCTGCAAAGAGACGCAGAGCATCAGAGCATGCATGAGGAGATTCAAAGCGAGTGTCGCGGTGGGCCGGTGGGCGTGTACGAGGCGCCGCATCGAGGCGAGGTTAGTAGGTGCGAGTCACGCGAGGCTCATGAGCCGAGTCGTCAGCCACACACGCCCTCGCTCACCTATTCGGAGTGAGGGCCGTGGCCCCAAATGACCCACCTCGTACACTCTAGGGGGTGCGGGCGGGGTAGCAGGCAGGAGCACCAGGAGCAGCAGCAGCAGCAGCAGCAGCAGGAGCAGCAAGCAGCAGCAGCAGCAGCAGCCGCCGCCGCCGCCGCCGCCGCCGCCGCCGCCGCCGCCGCAGCAGCAGCAGCAGCAGCAGCAGCAGCAGCAGCAGCAGCAGCAGCAGAGGAGCAGCGCCGCCGCGCCGCAGCCGCCGCCCGCGTGCAGCCGCCCGCCCGTGTGTGAGTAGAGAGAATTTTTGTTTTTGTCGTGTGTGTGCTGCTGGTGCTGCAGCCGCCTCCGCCACCGCCGCCCGCCTCCGCAGCTCCCTCGCGTCCGCGGACAAAAGCAGTCATATATCAGGAGCTGCTCTTCCAAAGCGCACAAGACTTGCAAGATCCCTTCGGAACAGCCACTTTAGAGAGAGAGAAAGAAAGTACGTTGCCCCCGCCAAAAGCAGGCTGGGCCGGTCGTCAGCCGCCCTGCCAGGTACGAGTACGAGAGCTGCCGCGTAATGCCGCCCGCGCCGCCGATGCGCCCCGAGGCCAGTGGCACGGTCGCCGAGAACCAGTCCGGGCGTGCAAGCTTAAAGGTTTCCGGCCCATGCCCACGTCTCCGCCCGCCGCCCGCCGCCCGCGGCCCACCGCCCGCCGCCCGCCGAGCGCAGCCCACCGCCCCGCCGACCGCCGCCGCCGACCGCCACGCCGCCTCCCGCCCCACCACAACGTTCGCAGGGAAAGGGCGCCGGGCCCTACAAGGTGGACGGCGGCAAGGAGCTCTTCGAGGTCGAGCGCATCCTCGACACCCGCCACCGCGGTGCCAGCGGCCCCGAGTACCTTGTCTCTTGGGTGGGATACGCTCGCGCTGACGACTCGTGCGCCGCCGCCTAGATGCACGCATATGCGCCACCCCCAAGTATGATGTGCTCCTCAGCGGAGACGCCTTCACACCACAAGGGATTGCGTCTCAACCCCCCGACTCCCCTGCGCGCAAGGTGGGAGCCCGCCGCCAACCTCGCCCTCGCCAGCGGAAAAGTGCGCGAGTTTGAGCGCGCGAGGGTGGAGTCCATGACGCGCGCCGCCGTCGCCGCCGCCCCCGCCGCCGCCCGGGCGGCGCACCAGGCGGCGCCGAGGCCGCGGGTGATGGCGGAGCGCGTCGTGGGCGCCATCCAGGAGTACTACGTCGACCGCGAGGCCAGCGGCGAGGCGGTGGCGGGCGCCGGCTGGCGGCGTGCGAGCGAGGTGGAGGGCGGCCTCGTCGCGGCATTTTGGGAGCGCGAGGTTGCACAGACGGACCCGCGAGCGAGCCGCGGCGGGCGCCGCACCCCCGCACCCCTGCCAGCGCCCTCTCCCTCTCCGCCCGCCCTCCCCGCCGTCTCGCCCGCCGCCACGTCGAGCGGCGAAGCGGCGGACAAGTCGACGCAGCCGCGCGTGCGCAAGGCGCCGCGCCGGGCCCCGCAGAAGCCGCGCACGGCGGGAGGCGACAAGGAGGCGGCAGAGATGCTGCTCGGAATGGCGCGGGGCGGACAGGCGGCTGGTGGGGAGCACGGCGGGCAGGCGCCGGCGCAGGCCGCCGAGGAGGAGGTGGAGGTGGAGGAGAGGGAGGTGGAGGAGAGGGACGTGGTAGTCCTCGACCCGCCGCCCAGCGCGGCCGGCCCCTCCGGCCGCCCCGCCCCGCAGAGCTGCAAGGATAAGGCGCTGGCGGCGGTTCCGCGGGCGGCTGGCACGGCGCAGGCGGCGGCCAAGCCTCAGCGCGTCACCTCCGGCTCTGTGCAAGGCGTCCGCCTCGGCGGCGCGGCAAAGGCGCGCGGACGCTGATCTCGGCTGGTCTCGGCTGGTCTCGGCTGGTCTCGGCTGGTCTCGGCTGGTCTCGGCTGATCTCGGCTGGTCTCGGCTGGTCTCGGCTGATCTCGGCTCTTCTGCGCGAGGCTCAGGTGCGGCGGGGGGCGAGGGAGGGCCACGTCACGTCGTACCTCGCGCCGCACTTCCGCGCGCGCTGGGCCGCCACCGAGCAGGACGAACGGCGCGACGAGGCAGCTCAAGCGTCCGCCTCGAGAGTGTGTACGCGGTGGATTAAAGCACGTGACACGTTCACGGCGCGTCGGATAGGAGATCACCTTTGCGGCGCTGCAGCCCCTGCTGCTCAAGCCGCTGCTCTGGACGACGGCCGCGGCGAGGGCCGCGCCTTCACTGTCCGGCGAGGGAGGTCGGGAGGAGGTGCTCGTGGCCAAGGCGGAGCCTGTCGTCGTGGCGGAGCCGTGGGGAGCGGCGAGGCTCGCGCCCTGCGCTCTGCTCGGGGCGGCACTCTCTCCCATGTTCCACTGCGCCCCGCCTGCGAGGAGTGGCGACGCGGCCAACGGCGGTGGCGGCGGGCGGCGGCTAGGCGCGGCGGGCAGCAAGAGGAGGGTGAGTGGCAGCGCGCGGGACGGCGGCCAGCCCAAGCGCATGCGCGGCGGGAACACCGCGACGGGCTGGACGGTCGAGGAGGACCTCGCGCTGCTGGCGGGCGTGCGGCGGTACGGGACGCAGTTCCCGCTCGTCGCTGCGGAGATGCCGCCGCCCCCGAGCGGAAAGCAGCGCACGCCGGACGCGGTGCGCAACCGCCTCCAACGGCTTCAGAGCGACCAAGAGCTCCGAAAGGCTTTGGATCAGCGCAAGGCATCGGAGCGAGTGGCGGTGGATGCGCTTCTGGCCGCCCAGTCCCCCCCGCCCGGCGCGGCCAGCTGCGGCAGCCTCGGCCCGCAGCACGGCGCTCTGACTGAGGCGAGGCCGACGCGCTGCATCCGCGGCTCCGAGCACGGCCGCGCCAAGTGGAGCGCCGAGGAGGACGCGCTCATTGAGCAGGCCCACAGCCTCCACGGCGGGCAGTGGCGCCGCATCGCCGCCCAGCTGCCCGGCCGGTCCGACTCCTCGGTCCGCAACCGCTGGGTGCGCACGCCTCCCGAGGCGCGGCGCGCGTGCGTGACACAAGCCCATCCATGTCCATGTCCATGTGCATGTCACGTATAGGTGCGCCTTAACGACGAGCGGCGCGAGCAGGCCGCGCCCGCCTCGCACCGCTCGTTCATCTGCGAGCGCCCGCCCCCCAGCACCTCCCTGCTGCCCCCCGATTTGTCTGCGCTGGCGGGACGCGTCGCCTCTGGCATCGATGTGTATTCGGCAGTCTAACCCGGAAGAGGGTGGCGTCGACATGGGCGTCGACGAGCCCATGTGCGCGGTGCTTCTATCACACACCCCTGCGCGGCACAGCATCGGCGCGTGCGTGTGCATCCCTGCACCAATAGAGATCATGGTCGCCGCGCGCATGTGTGTTCATACGTCAGTACGGTGGTCGGGGGATCTGGGCGAGGGTTGTGGCGGGTTCTCTCTGCATGTGTAACGTACACGGCTCTCTATGGCGCATTGCAATTTACACGCCAAAACCTGTAAACGTACGAGCACAGTCTCTCACCTCGCCTTAGAAAATTGTCAAGTGGCCAGACTGTTGATCAGGGCCACTCCACGGGCTATCCAGTGTGATGACGGCTGATCCGTCGGCAGCCGCATGAACATGACGAAGTTGGTGGAATGGCCGGTGGTGGAGAGCGTCCCGCGCCGCGCTGTCGTCCGGTAGACCGGGCACTCATAGTGGGGGTAGGTGGACAGCTTGTCCGACTGCACTGGCAGCAGCTGGACGTAAGTCATTGGGCTGAATAGCACCTTGGGTTGCGACTCCTCGAGCTGGACCTTCTCGTCGCCCATCCGCGCACCCTCGACGAAGAGACCGCTCGTGTGCACGCCGTCCTCAGGCTTGGCCGTTGGAGCCTCCCAGAAAAAGTGAAAGTCAAACTCGACGGTGTCGATGGGCAGCGTGTATTTTCGGGCGTAGTTTTGCAGCGCGCCGGTCGTCGTCTCCAAATGCGGCGGCCTGCGTCCACTGCGAATCGTCGAGCAGCGTGGCGTACGCGTCCTCCTGTGCCGAAAGCGTCACGAGCGGCGGCCGCCGGAAGGGCGACGGCGGATCCATGCCTCGGCATCGATCGCGTAACAGACGGGCGCGCGGGCTCTCGAGGTCTCGCGGGCCACTGGTGAAACAAAGGGTGCACAACCCTGTCAGGGTTCGGGCTCCCAGCCGTCTGGGGTCGTAGTTCGCGCTGAGGGGGGGGGCGGGGTCGGTAGGTTGGCAGGAGGGGTTTGAGGTGCCACAGGCCTCCACTGGATAGGTAGGTAGGGGCCGCGAGCGCTTTCGCGCCCATAGGCGCAGGCAGGGAGGGGCTCGAGCGGCGTGTCGTGCGGTCGCTAATGAGTGAATCATACTCGAGGGGTGCTGCGCGTCCTGGATAATCGCCCGAGGTCGCAGCTTTCCGCTGTCCTCGCGCAGCTTGGGGAGGGTCAGTCAGGCATGGCGCGGCCACGAGCGAGAAGCGCGGCTAAACAGGCCGTGCCAGGCCACGAGGCGGCCGTCCCGGGTTGACACATAGGTAGGTACGGGCGGGCCTGAAAAGCTGAATCCACGCGAGCCGAAGGTTGGCCTTTATACGGTTTTCTCGCCCAGTACTATCTATCTATATTCTTTTTCCGTATTCTTTCCGTATTCTTGTCCCAAACAGGGTCTATATTCTCGAATATGCCAAGAATACAGCTCCAAATCGGGCCTATATTCTCAAATATTCATTATATTCCCGCTGAAAATCGCTGAAAATCCTTTCGTCCTTCGAAAAAGAATAGAAACAGAGCCAACAGAGAGATTTTTCGCAATATAGAATCGGAAGAATAACGTATAAAGGCCAAGCCCGAAGGTGGAGGGGCGGGAGGCCTGAGATCTGACACGCAGTCAGTCAGCCAGACAGACCGCCAGGCGCCAGCCAGTGACGCAGTGAGTGAGGAAGATGAAAGTGATGAACTGCTCGACCCACCCCGATCGTGCTCAACAAGCTCCTCTCGTGGCTCGATCGGTCACATCCTATTTGAGATGATGGAGCCTGGACGCGGCGACCCCTCGGGTGCTTCGAAGCCGGAACCCAGAGGCTCTGACGGCGGCCTCCCAAGGCCCAAGAGTCCACTTCGCATGCTCTCGCTGGTGATAACGACCGCGACACTTGCTGCCGGCGCGGCAGCCGGCGGCGTTGTGTCGTCCATGCGGCCTGGTGACTCGGGCCGGCCTTCGGCACGGCTCACGATTGGCGGCGCCGAGGAGGCGTCACCGGAGCTGGCCGAGTTTCAGATGCACCTGCATCGGCTGAGTGAGAGCGCGGAAGAGCCGTCGAGGTTACTACGCGCGCTGCTGGGCTACATCCGCCTCGCTGCGGCGCGAGGCGGTGGCCGTCCCTCGCTCTGCCTGTGGGACCCGGCCGTCCGTGCGCTCCTTGACGCCTCTCCGCACGCGCTACCGTGCCTGCGTACGGCTGGCTTCTGCGACGAGCGGCGCGACCAGAGCGGCGCGCCGTTCCTCTTCGCCCGCCGCGTGCGCCGTCCCTTTCTCGCCGCCATTGAGGCCGCCTGCGAGCACGCGATCGCCCTCGCCGAGCGCGACGAGGAGGCGGAGGCGCGCGCAGACGAGCGGGCGCGGGACGCGTCGCGGGCGGTGGGATCGGCGGCGCCTCCCGGCGCAGAGGTGCGCCCGCCGCCCCTCGAACGGCAGGGCGCGGCCGTCCGCAGCGGCGGGCCGATGTTGCGCGCGGAGCGGAGCGCGCGCCGCTGGCCGCAACCGGCTGAGCTGCTGGCGGCGGCAGACGGCGACGGCGACGGCGACGGAGGCGAGGGAGGGAGCGGCCTCGGCGGCCTCGGCGGCGGCGGCGGCCTCGGCGGCGACGGTGACAACGATGGCGACGACGACGATGAGGGCGAGGGGGCGGAGGGCAAGGGGCGGAGGCGGGCCGATGCGTCGGGAGAGGCGAGCGGCGACGCGAGCGGCGAGGGGGAGGAGGAGGAGGAGGAGGGGGAGGGGGAGGAGGGGGAGGGGGAGGGGGAGGGCGGCATCGTCGAGCAGCTGCAGGGGATGATCTCGGGCCTGATCTCGGAGATCGAGCGGCAGGTCGCGCGCGAGCCTCGCCCCAAGCGCGGCTCGGCCGGCAACTCGAGCGAGGTGGCCACAGTCCACTCCGCCGCAGCTTCCCGCGCCGTCGGAGCCGCGTCCACGACACGCCCCCGGGACGGCCCCTCGCAGGCGCCCGTCCACTTCCGGATCTACACGTCCAAGCCGCCCTTCCCGGGCGGGCTGCCGCCGCCGATCGGCTTGCCCTTCATGCCCGGCGGGGCCTGAGCCGGGCCCGAGGCGTGTCGACTCGACCCGTGGAGGAGGAGCCGTCGGCACTTGATGATAGGCGGGCCCACGGCCGGCGAGGACGAGGAGGGGGGGTGGAGGGCGTCCCTTCACACGCCGCTTCTCCGTGAGCAGGCGGCCCCTCGGGCGGCGACGACGAGGACGGCGAGGTTCCCACCCTCGAGCGGCGGCTGCGTGCCGCAGGCCTGCCCGCAGAGGCGGAGGAGGTGGTGACACGCGAGCTGCGGCGGCTGCGCCGGATGTCGCCGATGCACTCCGAGTACTCGACGCTCGTCGACTACCTCGAGTGGATGGCGGAGCTGCCTTGGGCGCCGCCCGAGTCGCCGCAGCCGCCGGTGCCGCTCTCGCAGGCGCGCGCGCAGCTTGAGGAGGACCACTACGCGATGGACAAGGTGCCAGCAACGCACCCTCGGGGGAAGCACTCATGACGGAGGTATTGCCGGTATTGACTGTGAGTTATGAATGGACAAGGTCAAGCAGCGCATCCTCGAGTTCCTCGCCGTCTGCCACTTGCGCGGAGACACCAAGGGGTCCATCCTCTGCATGCTCGGCCCGCCCGGCATCGGCACGACCTCGCGCGGCTAGTGTCGGTCGGGCCTCTTCCTAGAAGCTTCCCGGACCCGTCCTCGAACCGTCCTCTCAGGCAAGACGTCGCTCGGCAAGTCGGTGGCCGCGGCGCTCGGCCGCCCCTTCCACCGCGTCTCCGTGGGAGGCAGCCGCTGCCCAAGGCGGGGAGGGGCTTGCTGGGCACGCGGGCCCCAACGCTGCGGCTGCCCTCTGTCGCGCAGGCATCCACTCCGAGGCGGAGGTGCGAGGCCACCGGAGGACGTACGTCGGCGCGCTGCCCGGCCTCATCCTGCAGGCGGTCAAGAAGTGCGGCGCCGCGAACTGCGTCATCATGCTCGACGAGGTGGACAAGCTCGGTCGCAACTCGTACAACGGCGACCCGTCCTCCGCGCTGCTCGAGGTCCTCGACCCCGAGCAGAACGGCGCTTTCCGCGACCACTTCCTGGCGGTGCCCTTCAACCTGTCGCAGGCGGCCCTTCGCCTCGCCTCCGCAGACGACGGAGGAATGCACGGCCCAGTGAGGTGCCCCTCGCCCCGTCACAGGTGCTCTTCATCGCAACCGCCAACGAGATGGAGGGCATTCCTCGCCCGCTGCGCGACCGCATGGAGGCGACCGACGCTCACCAGCGCACGGACGGACCACACACGCCCCGCTGGCCACGCCCGGGACATGTCCGTGACATGTCCGTGACGCGTCCCGCACAGGTGATCGAGCTGACCGGCTACACCGTCGACGACAAGGTCGCCATCGCCGCGCGCCACCTGCTGCCGAAGCAGGTCGCGCTGCACGGCCTCTCGCCCGGCCAGCTCTCGCTCGGCGAGGAGGAGCTCGACCACCTCATCTCGGGCTACACGCGCGAGGCCAGCCTTGCCGAGATGCGACGAGATGCGCCGAGAATGCCACGCCGAGATGCGCCGAGATGCGCTGCGATGGTTCCCATCGTGGGCGCCACCCGCCCGCCCCCGCCCCCCTCCCCGCCCCTCAAGTCTTTGCCTCCCGCCCGCTTCCCGCAGGCCGGCGTGCGCGAGCTCGAGCGCAAGCTGGGCGCCCTTTGCCGCGCGATCGCCGCAAACGTCTCCGAGGCAGGAGAGGCGGCCAGCGAGGCGGCGGCGGCGGCGGCGGCCGCCGCTGGAGGAGCCGACGAGGGCGCGCCGTCCGAAGGCGGCGGAGGCAGCGAGGCCGCCGCTGCCGCCGAGGCGGCGACGGCGGCGGCGGCGCCGATCGCGCTGAGCGTGGCGGACATCGAGCGGGTGCTCGGTCCGCCTCGCTTCGAGCCGCGGCGTGACGTTGCGCGGCGCATCACGAAGCCCGGCATCGCGCTCGGGCTCGCCGCGACCGTGTTTGGGGGCGAGACGCTCTTTGTGGAGGTGGAGCAGGTGGCGGGCAAGGGGGCGGTGCAGATGACGGGCAACATCAAGGAGGTGATGCAGGAGAGCGTCAAGGCGGCGCTCACGTGGATCCGCGCAAACGTGGCCGAGCTCGGCCTGGCCAAGACCGCCTCCGAGGCTCTCCTCAACACCACCGACCTGCACATCCACTTCCCCGAGGGCGCGACGCCAAAGGATGGCCCCTCGGCCGGCGTCACAATCACCACCGCGCTGACGTCCCTCCTCACCGGCCGCCTCGTGCGCAACGACGTGGCGATGACGGGCGAGATCACTCTGCGCGGGCTGGTCCTCCCCGTCGGCGGCATCAAGGAGAAGGTTGTCGCCGCGCACCGCGCCGGCGTCCGCACCGTGCTGCTGCCGCAGGCCAACGAGAAGGACCTACGCGAGCTGCCGCAAAAGGTGCTCGACGAGAGACACGTCCCCCAGACACTTCGCACGCAACTCGTTGGGCTCCCCCGAGAACACCCCGCCCCCCCCCCCTCCCCCGTCCCTCCCCGCCGCACCAGGTCCTTGATGAGATGCAGTTCGAGCTCGTCTCGGACGTGCGCGAGGTCATCCGCGCCGCCCTCGTCCCCGCCGACGTCACCGAGGCCGAGGCGGCGGGCAGCGCTAGCGGCGACGGCAGCGAGCCGGCCACCGACGACGGGCGGCAAGTTCCCCTGTCGCACCCGCTGCCGAGCGTACCCACCGGGGTGCCTTGACTCTCGCGGCAAAGTGGGCGACGGAGCCCGGCGCGCCGCCGCAACGGCGAGTCACGGCGAGGGCCTCGTGCCCGCGAGCGCGGGCTCGAGTGCCGCGGCCGAGCCCTCGACAGTCGGAGGCGCGTTGGGCGCAAGAGACGGCTCGCACCATGTACAAATCCTCTCTCTCCTCTCTCTCCCGCTCCCTCGCATTGGACACTTGCGGGGAGCGCTTTTGTGGTGTGAGGGAGTGGGGCGTGGTGTGCACACGCTCTGCCCCCGCGCGCGCACGAATGGGCGGCGTGATATCTATGTGTGCGGTTGTACAAGAAGCCCCGAGGCCGAGCGCGCGAAATGCCGAAAAGAAAAAAGCGTTGCCAATTTCGAAAACCGGAAAAGGCGGGGTAGGGATCCCTAAAGGGCTACGGCTTTAAGGGGGGAGAGGATTGGAGGATACCTTTTTATCTTTTGGCCAGAATCCTTGCATCGAACCATCGTGATTACCCAACCCTCTCAGCTCTCTCAGAGTCTCTCTCCGTGTGTTGTGTGTACGGGTCCGTTCCACTGCACACTTCCCGAGACACTGCTAGTAACACTGCACACACGAGACACAGTGTGTGCGGCACACACAGACCTCAGGAGATCCCCGCATATCTGTGTAATATCGTTTGTGCATTGTATGTGGGCTTTGTGCACAGGGCGGTGTAGGCGGTAGTGCTAGTGGGGCCCCGCCCCCCGCAAGCCGCGGTACTGTCCTATAAATAATAAATAAAACGGACACCTCTACTCGGAGCATGACTCGGAGATGGGTAAAAGGGGGTACTGTCTACGGGAACGCTCTGGGGGGAGGCGGGGGCCCCCGGAGGCACCGTGCGCCGCGCAGCAGTGCGGAAACGGGGCTCCGGCTCCGTTAGTCTCCGTTAGCACCGACTTACCGAATGGTTGATCAGAGGGCAGATTTGGAGAGATCTCGAGGAGTACATACAGATAGACCCTCCAACCATCAGAAAACTCCAACCTGATCGGTCGTACTGACCGCCGACAGATCACTCCAGACAGCAGACAGGCCGACGTCTGCACACGGCCGGCCGGGCGAGAGGCTTGACACGATCCGACCCTGCGACCCTGACGCTGCTGCTCTAGCTATCAGACATGCGCTGCTGACTGCTGCCACAATGTGCGACCGGTGCTGACCCACTTGGCGGCCTTCCCGGTCAGTGGTGAGGCGCAGTTCAGAGCTGTCGATGGCGCGATGCCGCACTGGTCCCACATTGGTAACACGAGACCACCACGTTTGCCGGTCCAAGAGAGAGGCACCGGCGCTGTCCTGAGAAGGTGCGTGGTCCCTATTGACTGCCCATGCGCGCGAGGCTGTGTAGGCATAGCCTCGAGAGTGCCAGCAGCCAATCCGAGGCAGTTTGTGACGCGCATTGCGTCAGAAGCGTGCACGCGCTGGAAGGACACCTTCCTACTGGCCGTACGATCAGGTCGTCACTGAATGCCGAAGACTAAGGCCGCGAGCTATGCAGGCGGTCAGTTGAGCAGCATGGCACGATCAGCAGCGCCGAAAGGATGTCGCAAGGCGTGATAGCATGGCCGCAAGTACGCCGAATTCCCATGAAAACAAGTAAAAAATCGCGCGAAAAAAATGCCAAAAAAATCGGCGCCTGCGGCGGGCTGGGGGACCCCATCTCCCCGCCGCATGGGTACCCCCTAGGGCCCTCGCCTCCCCCCAGAGCGGGAACGTGCACACACGTATTCTATGGGAGGTATGTGTGTATTGATCAGCGCCGTGATCACCCCTACTCAACGCCTCCAAGCTGCTCGGTCATCACGTCGATGCAGTCCCCGTCCTCCAGCTCAAGCATTCTCGGGGTTTGGTGCGAGTTCACGCGCTCCCCATCGAACAGGAACCGCAGCGTGCTCCTCGACGAATCACCGATGCCGCGCGTGTGGCAGTACTGGTCCATCATCGGGGCAAGACTGTTGTCCATCTCGACGATGTACGCGTCCTCCCGGCCGTCCTGGTCAACTACCTTCACGGCTATGGTGCAGCCCATGCCGCCGCTGCTAGAGCCCGACGTCGAGAGGTTGAGAATGCGCTTCCGCATCTGTATGCCGCGTCCGTTGCCCGGGGGCAGCGAAAGGCTGCCCCGTGACGCAATCTCCCACGCATCTAGGTGGTCCGTCAAGAAGGAGTGCAGCCCGTGCAGCTTTTCGTCGAAGTGTGCGTCCTCGTCGAGCTTCTCCAGCGACACACAGCCGCTCTCGTCAGCAAAGGCATCAAGATCCTCGTCGTAGTGGACGACGGGGTCTCCTTGGACTTTCGCTGCGTCGGCGAGCGGCTTGAGGTGCTCGAGCTTGCCGCAGCACACGATCCGCGCAGCAATCGGGTCGAAGTGGAGGTTGATGATCTGTACAATGTCCTCCAGAGCGACATAGCTTTCGTCGCTGACCGCGCGCAACAAGAGTCCCGTGGTGCCCGACTCGCCAACCTTGCGCGCGCGCACTAGAAGCTGCTCGATGACTTGCGTCCGCAACCGGGGCGCGTGCAGCGCTGCGAACGGGATCGCCCGATGCACGTCGGGAAGGAGTGATGCAATGTGCTGTTGCTTCGCTTTGAGGGCGGCAACCAGGCCGGGCCACTCAAGCCAGCGGACTCGGCTCTCGTAGATCGGCTCCGCAGCAAATATGGGCGATTCCCTGCCGTGTGTGACGCTAGACTGGACCACCTCACCAGGCTGGCATGGAGTGACGAACATATTTTTCACGTCGTCCTTGGTCACCTTCTGCCGCTGAGCAGGCCTGGCTGCCTCCTCCGTCTCTGCCTCCTCATACCCTGTGACTTTGAAGAAGCGAACAACAATCCAGCCAATTTTGGGATCCTCATCGGAGCAACGCGCGAGCGCACGTTCTCCGGGCGGGAGAGTGTGATCGAAGCGAAACGAGTAGGCCTCGTCGCGGTTCTTGGTGTAGCCCTCGATATCGTACGACCGGTCGCCGCGCTCCCGAATCGGACCCCAGGTGAAGGCGTGATCCCAGGTGTTCTGGTCGACAGGCGGCGGTGTTTCTCCCTGGTCGACGAAGACATAGCCGCCAAAGTCTCCTGTCGCGGCGTTCCCAAACATGTTGGTGCACTCAACAACAAATGGCTCGCCAGGAGCTGCGGCATAGTATCGGGTTTGGCCTCGGATGCCGTTCTTCATGCCGGTATCACAGAAGACAGGATGCAGCGGTTGCTTCGCCCCGGACGGGAGGCGCAGCTTGATGCTTGCGCTGAACGAACTCACAGGCGCAGTGGGCTGCCGGTGAAAGGATTCCTTTGACATATGTGACAGCTGACAAGCCCCCGCGCCCGCCGTCCTTCCGTTCCCGCGCGATCTGTGCTGAGACCTCGAGACCGCAACGAGTTTTTTGTAACGCTGTGCGAGGGTTTCGGAGCCAGAGCCACTTTTTTCTTAGGCTCCTCATGCCAGTTTCGGAGGGCAAACCCTGCCCGGCCCCTAGAGCTTGCAAGATGGGTGAAGTTCTTGTTGTTTGTTGGCACCTCGCTGCTTGTAAGCATAATCGACGTTTCCCACGTTCATAGGCGTGAGCACGCCAGCGCAGCAAACTCCGGGGCCTTGGTGTGTCCGCACCCCTCGATGCTGCAAAAGTTCCCTGCCGATTCCCCGTATTTTGGGTCGTCCTTGAAGTACTTGTTCCAGATCTGGGAGGGGCGGGGGGAGCTTGAGGGGATAGGGAAGGAGGGAGGAGAGGCAGCGGGTGCGGCGGCGGTGGCGGGCGGCAGCGCCGGCGGGCGCGGCGGCGGCGGCGGGCGCGGTGGCGGGCGGCGGGCGCGGCGGCGGCGGCGGGCGAGTCCCAGAGTGGTATGTGGTAAGGGGGGAGAGGAGGCGTGTTTCGGCAGACCTGAATGATCTTGTGGAAGACCAACGTGCAACGAGTACTTGGGCTCAATGCGCATCCCTCCGGTACTCCATCGGCGCGATGTCCGTGTCCTTGTTGTTGGGCCGTGTCACTGCACACTGGTCCGCGTATGCGCCTGTCTGGAAGGCGGAGACGAGGCACCCGCCCACAATCTCGTCCTGTGCATTATCGTGATTAAAAACATCTTTCATACGGGAACAGAGCGGTCTGACCAAAACAGAAAAGCGCTACTGTGAGGCCAGTCTGAGTTGTGAGTGTCCCCGACTCCCGCGTCGCAGCCGTATCGCCCCAGAGAGATCGTGTTGCAGAGAACGCTGACGACAGGCTGACGATGGACCGCACATCCAGGAGCTTAAACTGCTCCTGCCGCCACCAGGGGTCGAGCGAGCGCCCCGTTGCCTCAGGGCGCGGGTCGCAAAAGACGCAAACGCCGATCGCACGCAGCCGGGACGCAGGGCGGGCGCCACGGCGGGTGTGGAGAAGCGGCCGCTACTCCGTGCGGCGTGTGCACGCGGTAGGAGCCTCAGAGGAGGACGAGGCCAATCTCGTTGGCCACGACCGTGGGGCACCTCCAGTTGTACAGGTAGTACTGCAGGTGCCCATCTCCGATGCCGAACTTGAGCTCCTGCGCCGCGGCGGAGGGGGGAGTCCGGCCGCGGAGGGGGAGGACGAGGGGCCGCCGCCGCCGGGCAGCAGAGGTGCCGCGGTCTGCGAGGCTCCCCGGGCAGGAGGTCGAGGAGGAGAGAGGGGCGGAGAGAGGTGTGTGTCCGGGGCGCGGGTCGGGGGGCTTGCCTTGAGCAGGCTGTCGTTGTCGAGGATGTCGAGCGCGTTGAAGACGTCAAACTCGTGCCTCTTCGCGAGGACGAGCGCCTGCGGGACGAGTCGTGCGGCGTGAGCGGTCGTCCTCCATGGCCAGCGGCGGCTTGGCGAGGGGCGAGCGCGTCGCTGATCAGCTGCTGGACCGGCGTCTTGTTCGCGAAGTAGTAGTAGCAGTAGGCCGCGTGCAGCTTGGTGTGCTTCTCGTGCTTGAGCACCGACGAGGGGAGCGAGTAGAAGGAGAACATGTCCGTCACCTCCTTCTCGCCATCCTGAGGGCCGTGGCGCCGGCCCGGGTGGCGAAGGGCGGGTGGCGAAGGGCGGGTGCGAGAGTAGGGACGCCCCCCTCCCCCTCCCCGGTCCCCCCCCCCCCCCACCCCTCCCCCCCCACTCCCCACCCCACTCCCCCGCGCGCCTCGCCGGCCTCCTCGACGACGTAGGTGTAGATGACGCCCTTGCGAGGCACGAGCCAGTGCGAGAACTCCGCCTACGCGCGGGACCGGGCGCGCCTTCACCTCAGTGTCCGTGGAAGATAGGGCGGGCATGTGCGAGGCCCGTGGAGTGTGTCTGTGTGCGTAGGTGTGTGTCGCATGGCCGGCCTCTCTCGCGCCTCGGAGAGCTGCGGCGTCAGCTTGTACCGCCGCAAGTAGGCGTTGAGCTTGGCGCAGCAGGAGGGGACGTCCTCCTCCTTGAGGGCTCGCACGCCTGGCCGCGCGCGGGGGCGTAAAGTGTATCCGCGCCAGCCTCCACCCTACCACACCCCACCGCCCCGCCCCCGCCCCCGCTGCAAGTTGGCGAGCCCGACAGCGTCTCTCCTCCCCTCCTCCGCTCACCCTTGGTGACCGGCTGGTCGGGGAGCGCGTAGAGCTTGAGCGTGCGCACCTACGGACACGTCCCCGACACGTCCCCGACACGTCCCCGACACGTCCCACTCGCAACCGCACAGCCGTCGTCATGCGCGCCATTGTCATGCGCGGGGCGAGGCGGGAGAAGCCGACTTCGATGAGCTTCTTTGGGTTGAGCGAGCGGTGCCAGTAGCGGCAGCGCGCGACCGGCCGCGGCAGCACCACCCCGGCCGTGTAGGTCGCCTGCGCGAGGGGAGGGCGGTAGGGAGGGGCAGGGAGGTGGAGAGGGAGGGAGAGGGAGGGGGAGAGGCAGGGGTGGAGCAGGGGCGCGGCGGAGGTGGGGCGGAGGTGGGGCGGAGGTGGGGCGGAGGTGGGGCGGAGGTGGGGCGGAGGTGGGGCGGAGGTGGGGCGGAGGCGACGGTGGCGAGGGCGAGGGCGGCGGTGTCGATGCCGGCGGCGGTGGGTGAGGGGCGGCGGGGGCGGGGCGGCGGGGGCGGGCGCGGCGCCTGGAAGATGCCCTTCTCGTTGACGCGGCGGGTGACCTCTCGGATGAGCACCGGAGCGAGCCGCTTCGAGCGCAGCTTCTTGTGCACGCAGAGGAAGTTCACCTCGACCACCGCCTGGTCGCCGAGCTCGGCCGCGCCGCCGCCGCTGCTCGCAGCCGAGCCCGTTGCGCCGCCGTCCAGGTCGAGGCCCGACAGCTTCTCCTCAATGTTGACGCCGCTCGCGCCGGCGCCGCCCTCGCCCTCCTCCGCCTTGTCGGCGGCCGGCGGAGGGCGCGGCTCGACCCGCTGGCCGTGGCAGAGGAGGTCGGCCGGGGTGGCGCCGATGAAGGCGACCAGCTTCTTCGTCTGCGACACCCGCACGCCCACATGCCAGTAGTCGAGCGCGCCGGGCGGCTGCATCGCCCAGCGGATAAAGTCGAGCGAGTAGTCAAAGCGGAACATGGCGTCGCCATCCTCGACGTAGTTTTCGTGCAGTAGCGTGTAGAGCTCCTTGGCCTGCTCCGCGTCGGACAGGTCGAGGTCCGTCCACTCGAAGGCGGGCGGCAGGTTGTACGGCTCCGCACGCACCTTCTCCGGGTCTGCCGGGTTGATGGGGCCGCAGGCGTCCTCCTCCTCTGCATTCAGCGACGGCACTGGCTGCGTGTCCCAGAAGGCGTGCCCGACCGCCTCGCTGATCTCCTCCACCGAACCCATGCCTTGCCGATGGCCCCGGCCCCTGGGTGTCCGGAGTGGAGAGTCGGGAGTTTGGGCCTTAGTTGCCGGCGTGGTGAAGAATTTCACAAAGCACAGGTCGCCCCGCGAGCTGGGAATAGGACCGCCGCAAGCGGCGTGGCGTGGGGCGGTTGAGCGTGCCTCCGGGGGCCCCTCTGCGCCGGGGAGGCGTTGTTGGAGGCTAGGACGCAAGCGTCCTTTTTCAAACGGGGGTGCCACTCCGCTACGCTCCGACCCGAATTTGGAGGGCCATGAAGTTTAAGGTGTTGCTGCGCAAAAGGGGCGGGGCGCGGGCGCGCGCGGCAGGCCGAGAGCTCTTTTTGGAGATCAGACCCCTTTCGATGATGCTTTCTATGTCTATCTATCTCATGCTTCATTCATGAATGACACAACACGCGGTGGTGGGACGTGGGAGCTGGTGGAGCTGTCAGCTGATCGATCCAAGCGGGTGTGGGGAGTGGGGGGCATGGCTGGGCATGCAGGTCCGCCAGTCGGCCCGGCCTCTGACGTGGTGCTGCCGCTGCATTCGCTGAAGAAGAGAGGTGCGACTTGATTGGAGGCACTGGAGGCGAGGGTGGGGAAGGGAAGGTTGGGCCGGGCCGTGAGGGGCTGATGGCGCTGGCCAGCGCGGGGTGTGAGATGTCGTCGTCGTCGTTCGACGTCGTCGTATACTGCTGGCCCTCGAGTTGCCAGGGCTGTGGGAATTTGCGTCTGTGGCGTCTACGCTGGCTCTGCAGCGTGATGGCTGGCGGGACCGCGAGGCCGGCGGCAGCGGAAGGAGAGGCTGGGCACGAGCCAGGAACAGGCTGGCCAGGTCCGCAGGTGGCTGCGCTCGGGCGAGGCGCGCGCGCGCATGGCAGGCCGAGCAGGCTCGGCATATGGTGAACCCCCGAGGTCGCGATGGCGGTCCCGCTTTTCCCGCCCGATCATTTCGTCCGTCCAATCGTAGGAAGGATCGGATCGCCCATGTTTAGCGTTTGCCAAACTTGCCCGAGATGTTTACGGACGATGACCATGTCTTCCTGACGCGCCTCTGCCAGGCGCCTCCAGACGTGCTCTTGCTCTCAAAGGGTCCGCACGACGTCATCTTCCGGCGGTCGCGTCGCCTCAACCGCAGCGGTACGCTCGACCTGAGGGCGCACGAGGCACTCGTGCTTCGGGACTGGCAGAGGCTGCTAGCCGCAACCACATGCCTGCCGCAAAGCACCGTCGTGATCTGGCGCACTCCGTACGTCTACGGCTCTGAACACGACACCGCTTCACCCGACTTGGTCGAGGAGCGGCGGCTGATGACGAACGTCACGCGGCGAGTCACGCACGCCGCCTGCCGAAACATGCAGGCCACGCGGCCGCGCCTCTTCTGCGTAGACGCGTTCGCCTTCACTGACGCTTCCACCAACGGCAACGCCCGTACTCCGCGTCCTTTCGACAAGGTTCACTTCCGTGACCGTGTGTGGAACGTCATGCTGGACGTGCTTCTCAATCTGATCGAGCGGGCGTCTCGCCTTCCCCTGGGCTCAAACTCCGACTCGAGGCACCTGTGGCAGACCCTAGATGACGCGTGCCCTGCGACGGACGCCGGCGGCGGCCCGCGCTGCCGAGTGCTCTCACCATACTACCGCCAGGATTTCAACGTGAGTGCGGAGGCCGCGGCGAGCACGCGTACCACCTACTGTGATCACGTTGGTGACGACTTTGAGATTGGAGACAGCAGGCGTGCGGAGTGTGGGGAGCTCGTTGCCTCGCGGGCGACGGGGCGAGGCGTGGCGGTGTCGCGGCTTTCACAGTTTCACACGGCGTGAGACGGAAGTCGTATACCTAAAACCTGTATATGGCTGCGTGCGTGCGTGCGTAAAGCCGTACGCAGTATGGTGCGCGGGCGGCCAGCCCCATCCCTCACCTAGGAGCCGCGATATGTGTGTTGCGTAGCGTTTTTGCCCCCATACGCATACTACCCCTTGTGCCGCTTTGTTCGCGAGGGAGTGCCAGGGAGACCGAGGTGACATCTGGGACATGAGAGGTGCTGCGAGAAAGAATGGGCGAGTCCGAAGAGATACGGGAGTCGGGAGAAGGCAGACGCCCCTGTCCTGAACGTAATCCTACACACCGCACACGACACAGAGAGCTCGCGCACAGGGCTCAATCGACTATAGTGCTCATGGCCATGGTCCGTAGCTGGCGGCGGATGGGATAGCGATCGGACGGTGCGATCTGCGCGAGCGAGAGCACAATCATCTGCTCGCGCGGGACGACAGCGAAGAAGGTGCTCGCCCAGCCGCCCCAGCCAAACTCGCCCTTGCTCGCGAGCAGGCGCGCCTTGATCGGATCGACGATGACGCTCCAGCCGAGGCCGAACCCGATGCCGTCAAAGCCGGTCTCCGCGAAGCCACTGTCGGCCGCGATCGCCTCGATGTCGACGCGGTGGAGCCCGGCCTCGCCGAGCGGCAGGTGGTTGGAATTCATAAAGTCGACAGTCTTGCACGAGAGGATCCGAACGCCGTCGAGCTCGCCGCGGTTGAGCAGCATCGCCGCGAAGCGCAGGTAATCGTGCGCCGTCGAGACGACGCCGCCGCCCGCCTCGAGGAAGGGGCGGCGCACCGTGAAGTCGCCCGCCTCGGCGTCGTCGAGCACGTGGAAGCGGCGGGGGCGTGGCGGTGGGTCGGCTGAGCTGGGCTCCCTCCGCCACGGCGACGCCGCCTGGATCGGTGGCGGCGAGGCGCTGCTCGTCGGTCTCGACGGTGGCGACGGTGGCGACGGGGACGACGGACGCGGTGAGCCGTTGAGCCGTTGAGCGAGGCGTCTCGTCATCGACAGAGGTGACGAGGGCGGGGTGAGCGCCGCCTCGTTGAGCCGCCGGTCGATGACGTGGAATCGCTCCTGCTCCGCCGCCGGGGCCCGCTCAAAGGCGAACCACGGGCGGCCGCGCGTCGACGTGCCGCCGAGCCGCCCGTGCTCGACGAGGCGCGCCATCGCCTCGGACAGCGCGAAGTGGTCTAGGTGGAGGCTGAGCTCCTCGAGCCGCGCAAAGACGGCCGGCGTGCACGCGTAGATCCCCGCCTCGACGCCGTGGCGCACCGCCGGGCCCGCCTCGGGCATGGTGCCCTCGCCGAGATGCAGCACCGCCGCCACCCCGCCGTGCTCCTGGGGGCGAAGGCGGGAGTGAGGGACGGGTGGAGGGGCGGGAGGGCGCGAGGCGCGCGCCGCAAGCGGGTTCCGCGGCGGGTGGGCGCCAACCTCGCTCTGCATCGCGACCCGCACCATGCTGTCCGGAAGGCCGCGCCTGTGGCGATCGACCGGCTCCTCCTCGACAAGGGCTACCGCGTCGAAGACCGACGGCCTTCCGTCGCCGCCCGCCGCGTCGATGAGCGCGCGGCGCATCCTCGGGACGAGCGAGCAATCGAACAAGTGGTCGGGCGTGCAGATCAGAAAATCGGCTTCGCCCACCTCAGAGCGAGCAGCGAGCAGCGAGGCGGCGAACCCGTTGGCAAAGGTGGCGCCGAGGTCGACGAAGCGAATCTCAAGCTGAGGGCTCAGGCCCATCTCGGCGAGCGCGGCCCGGATGAGCGCGCCGCGCGCGCCGAGCACAAGCACGACCTGCCGGGCGCATCGTGGGGCGTGTCGTGGGCGTGTCGTGGGCGCATCGTGGGCGTGTCGTGGGCGTGTCGCGGGTGTGTCGCGGGCGTGTACTGTAGAGGTGTGTTGTGGACGTGTCCCAAACCTTGTTGACGCCGCCGTCGTGCAGCTGCCGCAAGACGTGCGCGAGGACAGGCTGGCCTACGGACACGGAGGACAGCACTTGGCCTGGCCGTGTCCCCCGCGTCCCGCCTGCGGGCGAGGGCGGGCGGGCCTGCGAGCGGCTGGAGCACCTTTGGCTCGAGGTGTGAACAGGAGGTGTGAACAGGAGCTGTGAACAGGGCGGGCCTGCGAGCGGCTGGAGCACCTTTGGCTCGAGCGCCTAGAAGCAGAACTACGCCAACCTCAGTATTCAGAGCACCGCGTGAATACAACCGAGAAGAATACCGTTAATACAGCGGAATACGGGTGAATACAGCTGAACACGTGTCCTCTCGGGCGCTGGTTGGGAGACATGAACACGTATTCTGCTTCTAGGCTCGAGAGCCGAGTCAAACGGCCCCGGCCGCGCGGCGCACGAGACGACGGCCACCCGAGCGGAGGTGCGGCTCGTGGAGGCGCGGCTCTCCCGCGGCAGGCCCGCGAGCACTTCGGTGAGGTCGTCGCTCTCTCGGAAGAGCCGCAGCGCGCGCGGGGCGCCCTTCCCCTCCATCGGGCTCACCCCGCCGCTCCCTCGGTCGCTGCCCCTCCCTCGGTCGCTGCAGCTGCCTCGGTCGCTGCCTTGCTCACTGCCCGCGTCGGCAGACCGGCGGAGCGACCAGAGCAGCGTGGCGAAGGACCCGCCGCGCTCGAAGCGGCGGCGCTGCCGCGCGACGGCGCCGACGCGGCCCGGAGCCTCGGACGCCTCGTAGATTGCGGCAAAGCGCGGCAGCTTCTCCGGCGGCACGACGAAGCCAGAGTCGGCCATCCCGAGCGGGGAGAAGAGGGTCTCGTCCATCAGCCGGTCGAGGGGCAGGCCTGAGATCACCTCGAGCAGCCGGCCGAGCACGTCCGTCGCGTACGAGTAGCGCCACGACTCGCCGGGGTGGAAGGCGAGCGGCAGCCGGCCGATCCGGTCGACAAAGTCGGAGAGCGAGAGGTGGTACGGTGCATCCCAGCCGCAGCCCGCCGCCTTGTAGGCCTCGTCGACGGCGGTGTCCGAGTCGCCGTACGTCAGCCCGGCGGTGTGCGTGAGCAGGTGGTGCACAGTCACCTCGCGCTCCGCCGGGACGATCTCGCCCGAGGCGAGCAGCACCCGCGCGTTTGCAAACGAAGGCAGGTGATGCGAGACGGGCTCGTCGAGCTGGAAGAGTCCCTTCTCGTAGAGCACCATCGCGCACACGGAGACGAGCGGCTTGGTGAGGGAGTAGAGGCGGACGAGGGTGTGCTGCGTCAGCGGGCTGCCGCTGGCCACGTCTGCAGAGCCGCTCGAGTGCGCATAAACCAGCTTCCCTCGCCGAGCGATGGCGGTGAAGAGCCCAGGCAGCTTCCCAGAGCCGACCCAGCCGTCGCTCCACCGGCTGATCTCACTCAAGCGCTGGGTCGATAGCCCCACCGCCTCTGGCTGCGCCAGTGGGAGCGGCCAAGTGCCGTCCAGATCAGCGTCGATGAGAGGGCCTTGCAAGTGGCGGCGGCGGCGGATGAGGGCGAGCAGCGCCACTGCCGCCGCCACGGCTGTCGCTGCCGCGAGTACGTGGCCTCCGCGAGGACCCGCCATGCGTGAAGCGCAACAGCGCCCCGGCGGGACGCCGCTCCAGCCAGTCCGGCAGGTACCCCCCCACAGTCGTACTGTGCCGTACGAAAGTGTGAACAGGTGGAGCAGCAGCTCCTGAGCACGGCGCCGCAGGCGCCTGTTGATAGGTCCAGGTGGTAGCCCTGGATGGGCAATGCATACGCCTCACTGGGCCTTAGATCGCCCGACCGCGTCCCGGTGCTCTGTGGTCGGATTTGTGACGCCGCCGCACCGCGCCGCGGCGGGGGGGGGGGCCTCCGGAGGCCGAGGATGGCCGTGACGGACCGGGACGAGCTCTGGGAGGTTCAGTGTCAGTGTATATATTGTAGATATCAACCATGTTCACAACATCTCTCAGTCTACCGGTAGCTAAGCCTGGGAAGGCGATGCCGGGGCCGTACAGCAGCTTGATGATGTTTCGCCGGCGTGCGTCCCGGAGCGGTGCCGGACGGACGGTCCGTGGGAGGAAAACTCAGGGCAACGCCGACGCCGCTCTGATTCGACTTTTAACTTCAAACAAAGACAGTGGCACGCGCCAGCGCGGTGCGTGCCACTGTCAGGAGCGGATCCGTCAGTTAGTCGTGTTCACGCCCGGGATCGTGCCCTGAGTAACCTGGGCAGACTTTAGGCCTGGACAGTACCGTCGAAGCCAAGAGAACGCCGTGTTATGTCCACTCTCTTCTCCTCCTCTCCTCTCTGACTTCTGTGTCTCTCTCTCTCTCCCCCCCCCCTCTCTCTCTCTTCTCTTTCTCTCTCTCTCTCTCTCTCTCTCTCTCTCTCTCTCTCTCTCTCTCTCGCTCTCGCTCTCTCTCTCTCTCTCTCTCTCTCTCCTCTCTTTTCCTTTTTTCTTTCTCTCTCTCTCTCTCTCTCTCTCTCTCTCTCTCTCTCTCTCTCTCTCTCTCTCTCTCTCTCTCTCTCTCTCTCTCTCTCTCTCGTCGCTCTTTCTCGACGGCGGAACGCCCGTCGAGGTCTCGGCAAAACTGCCCCCGTCCAACCTGGCTCAAACACGTAGCCGCGCGGCGCTTGCTGAATGCGAATGCGCGAGCGCACTCCGAGAGGGCTCAATCGATTGCCCGCCCACTCTTTCAGCCTCCGCATCGCGCCCATCGCCGCCGCTCTGCTCGTGGCTTCCATCTACCGGCAATATTGCAATACATCGCCGGTAGTTGGAAGGCTGCCCGCTGGCCGATGGCCGTGTCCGTCGGCTCCTGTCCCATACGACCACGGGCAGGTCACCATCTCCTCGGCCGGCGCTGCGGTGCTTGAGAGAGCGGCTCGTTTCTTTGCGTCCGACCAGCAGACGGGCGCGACAAAGTTCTGCTGCTGCAACGACGGGAAGGCGCATGCCCTCGCCCCCGCCGGAGCGACCTGCATCGACGTCTGCGAGCAGGCGCGCGGGATGCGTGTGCGCGAGAGCGTGAGGGCGCCGCTCTCGTGACCCTGCCCCGCTCCCCTCTCTGCCGCAGAAGACGAACATCGAGAGCTACTACGGCGGCAGGTCGCGGCTCGACCCGGTGCGCGGTGTCCCGTCCCTGCCCTGCCCCGCCACTTTTGCACCAGGTCTGCCAGGTGCACTCCAACCATGGCTCATGCTGTGATAGGTGAGTTTGCGCAGCGAATGCCCAGCCTATGAAACGCTGCCGTGCGAGCATCGGTATCGGCGCGAGTATCCGATCCGGTGGGTGGTGACGGCGAGGGTCGTGGGCAGCGCCGGCGTGCACGAGACGACGGTGTGGTGTTACGAGCGGAGCTACGTCATGTTTGAGCACGTGTGGAACCGGACGGAGTGCGACATGCAGGACGCCGACTCTGAACAGACGATGGAGATGTGCATCGACGGGGGAGACGGCCCGCGATGGTACTTTACGTCGGTCAACATGCAGGAGCGTCTGGCGGCGTGTTGTCTGCCGTCGCGCGAGTCGTGGTCGGGGATGCCGTGCCTAGACGAGTGCGAGGCCAGGGTCGTCTCGCGCTCGACGGTGTGGCCGAGGGCGCCGCAGCACGCGAGGGCGCCGAGGGCGCCTCCCGCTCCTCTCTAGGACGAGGCTCTGTCCGTCCGCCTCTCGCGCTACAAGGCCTTGGCCATATGAGAAGTGTGCGCCGCCGTGCGTTGTGTTGGGTTTTTAGCAACTAAACAGCGCAACAACTCTCAAGGACAAGGTGGGAGAAGACAGCTCAGACCTCAGTCCCCGCGAAAACTTGGATGGAGCACTTGGAGTGCACTCGCCGTCACTCGCGCCGGAGTGTCACTCCGGGCGGTCTCAGCAACCTACTCTCACATGACACATCCACGGACCCCAGGCTTGCAGGCACCAGGCGGGGCCGGGCCGAGCTGCTGGCTGCTGCTGCTTCACCCAGCGGGCCGGATGATCGGCATCGCCATCGGGCTACGAGCAAGCCCTGACCCTGTGGGGGGGGGGGGGT